>NC_065538.1:35374528-35499528 GCF_932294415.1 Quercus robur
AAAAAGAGAGTGAAAAGAAAAAAGATAGTGAAAAGAAAAGAGAGAGTGAAGAAAATGAGAGAAAAACAAAGTCCAAAGTCCCACCTTTGTCACTCAGGAAACAAGCAATGACAAGTTCACTATTCCAAAACTTGTTTTGCCACTTGTAAGCAAATGGCAAGTGACTCACTATCCTAGAGTCACTTAAAAAGAAAAAAGAAAACAAACAAGGGTGCTCTTACGAGCTAACCCAACAAACAAAAGAAGGATATAGTCTCTGTGGTGTCTATCCAGGGCTTTTGCCTTAAACTTCTTCAGGTGACTTGTTCCTCTTGTCTTCTTCACTTCTTTCTCTATCTTTTCCGGTGAGGCTCTTGCCTCGGGTTGGCCTTAGCCTCTTTCTCTATCACTATCACTACCTTTTTCTACCGTGCTTGCATGTTCAATTCCCAGAGGATATATGCACGAGTAGGATCCATTAGGGATGGTGAAGAACTCGCTGAGGAGTAGATGGGGAGGAATCTTCTGCCTCTCATGACTTTTTTAGAGATGAGAAACTCACTGAGGAGTAATATGGATGGACTCACTGAGGTAGTGTAGATGTGTGATCCACTAGGGAAGAATCTTCTGCTTCCTATATGGTTCATTGAGGATTTTGAGGGAGAATTTTCTACTTCCTCACTGGGAATTTTTTTGGTGTATGGACTCACTAGGGAAGAATCTTCTGCTTCCTTACTGGGGATTTGCTTTAATGTGCTTGTGTCCATCAGGGAAGAATCTTTTGCCTCCTCCATAGAGATGATGCTCGATGTGCCTGAACTATTGAGGAAGATCCTTCTGCTTCTTTCATGAGGATGATATTTTATAGGTTTGATCCTTTTGAGGAAGAATCTTCCGCTTCCTTTACTGGGGGTATTGCTTGAGGCGCTTGAAATATTGTGGAAGAATGTTCTGCTTCTTTACTGAGGATGATGTTCTTGATATGCTTGATCCACTAGGGAAGGTCTTTGATGTGCTTGAACCACTGGGGATGGTTCTGATGTGCTTGAACAAGAGAAGAGTCTTCTACTTCCTTTACCGCTCATAGGGGAGTCCTTTGATAATTTGTGTTAAATTGGGGTAATCTTGAGATTTTCTTCTTTTTTTAAATGAAAAGTTGTTGTTTTTTTTTTTTTTTTTTTTTTTTTTTTTTTTTATTTACTGTTAATGACTAAATTACATGTAGTTTAGTGGTGAGGTCTAAAATACACGTAGTTTAGCCATTAGTTGTGTTCCCACCTTTTCATTTCCCAACGGTTACCAACCATTTCTTTTCTACTTCTTCATTCTCTTCATCTCCCTCACCTTTTCATATTCTTTAAAACTCCTCTATCTTTTCTCTAAAAAAACATCCCTCCCCTCTCTCTGTTCCTCACTTCTTGATTCTCTCATCCTCTCAAACCTTCTCATTTCCTCATTTTCTCTCATTCTCTCATCATCTTCTCTAATGGCACCCAAGGCCAAGAAATCTTCCTACGTCCTATCTTCCAATGCCATCCATCTCACCCACAAGAGTAGAGCCACGAGGTTGGTAGGACCTCCACCATTGACATACCAGTCGGAGAACCCCATTACTATGGGTGAATCTGTAAGTTTTTTCATTTTTTTTTCATTTTCAAGTTTCTCTCTAATCTTTGGTTTAAATGTGTTTTTGGCTATGTAAATGCTTGAGTTTTGCTATGGGATGGGTTTAGATAAAAATCTGACACCTTAGGAGGGGTAGGAGCATGTCTAGGATGTCGACGCTCGGCCTTGAAAAACGGTAGCAAAAACACCGCCGTCGCCGTTGTGGGCCTTCATTCAATCACTCTCTGTGTCGACACTCCCGCATGCCCAAGGGGGCCCATTGGAGGCCCTTCTCTAGGATGATGATGATGGGTGTGTGCGCGTGTGTAACAGTGTGTGTGGCATGGTTCGCGTGGGGCTTCGGGTACTCTCTCTCTCAGTGGAGGAAGCTAGGTCTACCTTTGGCATTGCGACAGGAATCTAGGCCAAATTTTAAGAGATTACCAAAGGTAAGTGAAGTCGCCACCAATCAATGGGTTTTTCTAAGGTGTGATTGGTCACTTGTTTCTAGTTGATTTTATTACCAATCCTAGGTTAAGAAAAATGGCATTTTTCCTAATCTAATATGGATGGCAAAAAATCTTGATTTTTAGGCTTGGAAGTTTGATTACATGTGGGGAAGGCGTTAGACACCCCACAATGGCTATCCAAGGACAGTTTTTTGTTTTGATAAAACCTTAATTTTCAGAAATTGACAGTAAAAACATGATTTTGGCATTGGCTTTTGGGGCTTTGCATGCATGGGGGTTTTGAGGTTTGGCTTTTAAAAGGGTGTGGTCCTAATCTATGCTTTCCTAAGGCTTTCAAGCAAAGTGCCAGATTTCCACAGCGAAAATCCAGCGACATGTCACCTTACTTTCACAATAAAAATTAGGCATCGCTTGGCCTTGGGTGACATGGACTATAACAATCACATTGGAAGGAGCAGGCAGGTATATGTATACATACATCATGCACAATGCAAGCGCACAGAGTGAGAAAGTAAATGCCTACATCCCTAGAGTATGGCCCAAAATATAGGTGCAGGAAAGTAAACAGGGGTTGCCATACTCTCAAGATGAGGATGAATGGTACATGGCATGATATACCTAATACAACCCATCTAAGAGAGAAAGAGAGGAGGAAGGAAGGGGTTTTAAAGAGTACAAACCAAATGGGAAAAGCTAGACCCCTAAACCTACTGAATATAGTCACTCGGCTTATATTGACATGCTTGCATCTATGCCCTTTTTGCTTGCACCTAGGAGACTGTGCCCTAGCTCTTAGTGTTCTCGCTCCATGTGTATACATGTAAAGGCAAAGACAAGCAATGGAAGGAAAAGATGCAAAGTGCATATGAAGGAGGCATAAAGCAGATAAGCATGATAGACATGGCAAGCAAAGAAACAAGAAAGCAAGCAAACAAGCAAGAGGAGAAACAAGCAAGAAAGCAAACAAAAGGTGGTGTTCGTGAGGAACAAATGTAGGTTTGGATCAAATGTCCATAACTTCATTGTGTTGAAGCATGGACAACACACTAGCTAGCAAGACTCATGCATGACCATGTAAGCAAGCGTGTAAAGATGCATAGAAAGCCAACGGGTGGCACAAGTATGCACGGCAAGCATATCATCGCATAGAGCAAAAAAGGAAAAGGGTATGCACGAAGCAATCAACATCATGACGATAAATCCCAAATGGCCACATCCAAACAAGACCTCATAGGTGGCGGATGTAACCACACAACCACAAACCAGCTAAGGGCGTCAAGTGTGGCAAAGCCTAGAACTAGAGAGGCTAACACAAGCATAAAGCATAGAAGCATGCAAGTATAGGCATGCAAACAGGGGTGATCTAAACCCTTTTATGTGGGCCTTGGTGTATGGACGATGACGAAGACTATAAGGTCTAGATCGGGTCCTAACCATTAGGCCAAAACACAAGAAAAAAGACAAAGCGACAAAAGGGCTACAATTGCACATGGCATGACGAACAAGGTCTAGGCCTAAGCACATAAACAAAGTGTGAAGCATGCATGCACATAGATGATGGCATAAAGCATGTTGAGAACATCGACCTGAGCATGTAAACACACCGATCTACACATATAAGCATGGAAATATGTATGTAGGCAGGTAAAAGCCTAGCATGTAGACATGGAAGAACATGGATCCAAGCGTATAAGCAAGTGAAGACAAGGATCTAACCATATAGCGCGAAAATAAACTCATAGATACATAGATCCAAGCAAGGCATAGCCAACAACATCATACAAGCATGTAAGCACGTAACCCTAACAAGCAAATTTGGCACGGAATAAAGCTAACACATAATTGAATAAATTCAACCTTACAGGCGAGTTCTAAGGGAGACCGGGGGAAGGCCCCCGTTAACGTAACTTGAGTCTTTGATGAAGGGTAGAAGCAACTGCACTTGTGGCATGTAGCCAAGGCCTCCCTAGGAGCATATTATACAGGGAGTCCACCTTGATGACTTAGAAGTTGACCATGAAAAACATGGGGCCAATTCCAATTGCTAATTCAATCTTGCCTTACACCTCCCGGAGAGTGCCATCAAAGGCTCTAATGAACATGGTGGTAGGGTAGATAAGAAAGGTGTCCACATTCAAACGCTCTATAGTACTTTGGAAACAATCATATCTTCACACTTTAACATGATAAGCATGGGCAAAGTATGGTTCTCTACCTTCTGGTGGTAGCTCATCATTTGTAAAGGAAATTTGGTTGGTGGCCAACACCGTCGAGACCATACCCTCAAAGGAAGATTCTATGGCACTTGTAGGAACACAAGTCTCTTTCAAGACTTTCAAGAGAGTCTTGCGGTGGACACCAGAGGATAGCAATAGCGCCAAGATGGAAATCTGAGCTTGCGACTTGTTGTGACCCAATTCACACTGTAATCTAAGCTTGCTAAATCACATTGTACTTTGAGTTTCTGATAATTTTCAAGAATTCCTCAGCTTCTTTAGTTGTGACCCAATTCCTAACGGGTTCGGCTGTACCCTTGCCAATCTCTTTCCTTCTCTTTTCTAACTCCTCGGGAGAATAGCAGCGGCCTAGTAAGCCCAAATAGACCTGAAGAGATATTGGAGTAGACCTCCGCTTTTTCGATTCAAGTGGAGATTAAGGACACATCATATTTCCAGAGGACAAGATGGTTATCTTCATAAGAGAACAGCTTCAGCATGCGAATGATAACACCCTCCTGAGTTTGTAAATTGGGCGCTATGGAAAACATTCTCGGACTAATGACCACCGGACTTAGCAGAATGGCTTCAAGGGCCTTTGAGCTAGGTACCCTAGAGATTCCTGAGGTAGGCTTTAGCAGATTAAGAGGATCAAAACCTTAGATAGCGGGAACAATGGCGGTTCCCTCTTGAACTGATGATGATGCTAGCCCTGCGACTACAGGCAATGCAAGAACTAGGGGAAGGAATCCCTCAATGGCTAGCGAGGCTTGCCCTTTTCTTGAATATCATAACTTTGAATCTGCAAGTGATTCTATGATCTCCTCAATGACTAGTAAAGAGGGAGGTGCTAAAGTAATCTTTCCTTGATCCAACAGATACAACATTGTAGCTGGTTCTTGACTAGGTAGCTAGAGGACATAGGCTGGTTGCCATGCAATCATCTCTTCGCACAATTTCCCTTTCAATCCAGATAATACCGTGGTCGGCTAGACTCTAAACCTGTGCTTGGAACACTTTACAACTAAACATGGCATGCCTGTCTCCATTGTCGCAAAATGAGCAGTTTCCCCAATCAATTCCCAGGGTTCCTATACCCTTAAGATCAAGGTGGCTCTCATGGACCAAGGCTCGGAGCATAGCCTTCCATGGGAATAGCGGTGAGGAGAAATTTTGAACCCTTTCTTCCACTGTGATGATGGCATTCACATTCTCTTCCTGATGGGGAGGCAAAGGATTGGTGATGATATTCAAAGTAGTTGCATTATCAAACTGTATCAACTTGTTGTCTATGAGATCCTGGACACGGTCCCTCAAATGGTAACATTCTTCTAGAGTATGCCCTTCGGCCCCAAAATGGTGTTCACACTTCTTGGATGGATCAAAACCAGGTGATGGAGGCCTTCTTTGGGCCTGTAAAACATCGGGGTCACTAGCTTCCTTTCCAGCAGGTGAGCATAGAGATTTGCCATAGGTATAGGTAACGGAGTGTACTTCTGGTTTTCCCTCTTAAAGGAACAAGGTGAGCCTAGCCTCCCTCTCTGATTAAAGGTTCAGTTAGGTACTTGAGTAGATTGAACCTGTTGCTGATAAGGTCTAGTAGCTGGGGTAGCATAGGCAGAAACAATACCCCTAGGCCTTTCCGACGCGTTGTCGACCATATGAACATCGGCTTCCTTAGTTTTGCGACCAATCATTTTCTTGACTTGTTGTTCAACCATGGAACTCAAAGACTTAGGATCCATGATTTTCTAGCTCCTAATACCCTCATCAATACGCTTCCTAATACAGATGAGGCTAGCAAAATGAGTGACTTGGGTGCTGATCATCTTCTCATAGTAAGGAGACTTGAGGTTGTCAATGAACCATTTAATCATCTTATTTTCCATCATGGGGAGTTGCACCTGGGTGGCTAGCTCATGCCACCTCTGGGCATATTCTTGGAAAGACTCCCCACTCTTCTTCTCTGCTCTCATAAGGACCGTGCGGTCGGGAGCTATCTCGGTGTTAAATCTGTAGCATTCCAGGAAAGAGTTAGCCATTTTCCTCCAGCTAAAGGACTTTTCCAATCTCGCATACCATGTGGCCGCGGGACCAGTCAAACTATCAAGAAAAATCTGGCAAAGTAGAGGGTGATTATCCCTATAAGGAGCCATCTTCCTACAGAACATGCGCAAGTGCGCGCAAGGGTCTCTCGTTCCATCATACATGGTGAACTCTGGTCAGACTGTCTAGATCAACACTTCTATGGGCGTTAGAGCCCTTCATGATACAAAGCTTTTTAGCTAGAGTTTCCACTTGGCTCTTGACTTGGCCATACCCAGATTTGGGGTTCTTGTCCTTAGAAGGATCTGTTTCTTGATCATTGCCCCTGGGCAGTACATTGTGGCCTTGATTTTGTACTGGTGGGGGCTGATTTTCATTCTCACTTTGGGGACCTCGTTGACTATGGCCAGAGGAGTTCTGTCCTCCTCTTACAACTAGTTGTTGCATCATGCTCATCACTTCTGGCACTTGCTCCTTTAGAAGAGTAATTTCCTGAGCAGTTTCCTCATGGAGAGAAGTACCACTAGTAGACATCTCTCTTGCACGAGACCTAGTGACGATGGGATCACGGCGTGGCGGTAGCATAGCCTATTTCCTTTTGGCAATATTTTGATCCTTGTGAAAGAATGGGAGGTGAAAGAAATGGGGCGTGTTTGACAATGTGGAAACACAACACCAAAAACAAGTTAGTTTATGCCCTTCATATTTAACATGCACCTACCATTTTCAGAAAAATTTGGCTTTGTACCCTTGATCGGGTATTTTATCATGATGAGTTTCTACTAAGATGCAAGATTAATGCATACGATTGGCAAGTAACCGAAACTTCATGACATGCTGAACAATGTGGGAAGGACCTTTCTTTTGATTACATGCTTGTACAAGATTTGCTTTTACAATGCCGGGTTCATCGACTCCAACAGTGGGCCTTTTACAAAATAGGAAAATGCAATTATGAGGAAAAGCTCAACTTCTGACAATGTGGACTTCTAGGGGAAGTTCTTGGATACTTGGATCTCTTGGTAAGTTGGACAGTATGGACCTCTTGGACCTTTGGATCTCTTAGGGGAACCCTTGAATTCTTGACATCTAGGACCTTTGGCAATCTTGACATCTTTAGGCAATTTAGATAGCATGGTTCCTTTGGCAATTGGATCTCGGACCCTCTTGACCACTTTGACATCTTATGATCTCTTTGATGATTTGGATCTCTTTAATGATTTGGATCTCTCTTGGGAGAATTCTTGAACTCATGATGTCTCGGGATTCTTGACATCTTTTCAATAGTGTTTCCTCCTGAACAAAGTTTTGGCTACTTGCCACAAATTTTATCTTTGCACAATTAGGTGTTAAGACCATTTAGTGTATGCATGAATGCCCTCGTAGGGTTGTAAACCCTTAGGGATAGGTTATGATCTAGCATGTACAAGCAACGAGGTTGCTTTCCCTAGGGGTTTAATAATGGATGTTGTGTGAACAGGATAGAAAGAACCTGGAGTAGAGCACAATTTCTTCAGCGCAAGCAAAAAGGGCACACTTGTTACAAAACACTTTCCCCTAACCTCTAGTTCTAAAAGGTTACCCTCTCCTAGGCTTGGATGTTCACTCTTTGGGCTTCACCTAGCCTTCATGGGCTCTGGGCTTGATCTAGTCCTCACGGGTCTCTAGGCCAACTATATGCAAAGGCTTAACTGGTAGGTTGTTCCTATCCTAGGGGGAATCAATCGCCATACCCCTCCGTTCATGGAAGTTGTAGGGCATGAAGGATCGAAGGGGCCTTTTCAGCTACTCCTGTCCACCTATGGACCCAGAAGTGCCTCTAAAGTCAGTTCTAGATCTAAATATAGGTAACATTACCGATGTCTATGTCTGGGCATTTGCAGATGGGGTGATGAAATCCCCAAAGAGATATGACTACACTAGTAGTGTGGAGCCCGGGTTTGGCTCAAAAAGGGTGTATATGTCATGCAATCCTTAATGAAAGGGAAAGACTTTTTCCAAACACAGCAGGTATATATATATGTGTATACATATATATATATATATATATATATATGAAAGTAGATAAAGGTGTAGCAGAAATTAAATCTTGCTACCCTATGTTTGCATGTGAAGGAAAGCTGTAAAGCATGTGAGGAAAGTGTAAGGTTGAATTTATTCAACCATCTAATTGGCTTTATTCCGTGCCAAATTTGCTTGTAATTCAGCATTTAGTAACCCTGTATTTAGGTGGGATTGTTGTAAGGGTAGTGAGTGAGATAGAGTGAAGATTGCTCAAGAGTGTGCAAGAAAACAGAGTGTCGCGGCTGGGACTCGCGGGTGGACTCGTGGCTTCAACCCGCCAGAAGATGCACACGTGCCAAGCATGCTGGAAGATGAACAGTCATGCTAGCTGGAGCACTACAGGACAAAACAGGACAACTGGCCATACGGTTAACTCACGACTGGATCTCGCGACTTGGTCAAGCCGCGAGGTCAAGCCGCGAGCCACCCCTGTTTTGGAAAAACCTGACGTTTCACATTCCTCTTCACTCCAGTATAAATACCCTTTTAACCCACGATTGAAAGAGAGCTTCCAGAGAGAATTTTGAGAGAGAAACCCTAAAGAAAAACCAGATTGTTTCACCCACAATCTCTACCTTAGAGTCTCATCAAATTCCCTCACTCTCTTCCTCTCCATTGTCAAATCCTTGAGAGGCATTATACCAAACCTGGTTCTCACCATTATCATCTCTTTGAGACAGACGTTTGGAGTTCTGGGAAGCAGTTAGGAAGGAGCCAATCTTCATTGGTTGATGCTACGGTGTAGTAGCGGAATCCGGAAAGCTAGAAAAGAAAAAGGTTCGGCGCAACCTCGTTGGAGCAAGAAGCTTGGAGGGCTTAGGTGCATTGGGTAGATTAGGCTTGGAGGGTCTATTGCTGTCCTTGTATCCCAACTGTATTTTCTAGTGGATTGATTACCGCTTGGAGGGCGGCGGAGAGGTTTTTCGCCGAGGTCTTCGGTTTCCTCTTCGATAACACATTTGGTGTTATCTCTGTGTTTGCATCTTCCTTCCTCTCTATCTCTGCCTTTACATTATCTGCTGTGGTTTATTTTGTTATGGCTTAGATAGTTGTTTAACCAATTTCATATTATAGCATATGTTAAGTTTCCGCACACTAGTTGTTTGACATATTGCTTGTGTTGGTTAAATTGGTTTTTGGGGGTCTAAACGTTCAAAAGTGTTTTTGTACACGTTTTTGAACTTTCAATTGGTATCAGAGCGGGTACACTGCTGTTGGTTTTATTACCTCAGTGTGATCCTAGACCACTGAGTTGTGGTTGTTGTTTTTGTTTATACCGTGCTGAATTGTAGCTCAAGTGTTTGTGAAAATGTCTCTATGCATATGTCTGAAAGGTGTCTTACTGATGATCTTGTAGAGTTATTAATAACTAAGAAACATGCTAGAGTTTTTGTTCACATGCTGAAATATCTTGAGAATCAGAATCTTGCCTTACACAGTAGCATATCTGAATCAAAATCATTGATTAAGAAATATAAAAGAAAGAATAGAATGTTGTGTGAGATGATTGAGAATCTGAAAATGAAAAATCAATCTAAGAGTAGCATGAAACCTGATGATGAGTTTATGTTTGAAGGTCAAGATTGTCTGTCACATGTGAACCTATTTGTGCATACCTCATTAAAGGTATTTAATGCGTGTTTGTGGTATCTTGATAGTGGGTGTTCTCGCCATATGACAGGGGATAAGTCACTGTTTAAGTCACTCAAAGAAAAGGTGGGTGACTATGTGACCTTTGGGGATGGAAGCCATGCTCAAGTCCTAGGCAAAGGAACCATTGAGATACCCGGTTTGCCTCTGTTGAAAGATGTGCTGTTCATAAAAGGGCTGAAGGCGAATTTGCTGAGCATCACTCAAATTTGTGATGACGACTTCCTGGTACAATTCTCCAAGAAAGGATGTTTGATCATCAATAAGGAGGGGATTCAGGTTTTGGAAGGAAATCGGACTACGGATAATTGTTATGGAATAGTTCCGACGGCACCAATATCGTGTAGAAGTGCTCGGGTGGATATGTTGGAGCTGTGGCATCACAGATTTGGGCATGCCAACTTCAAACAAGTAGCAAAAGTCTCCAAACTTGAAGCAGTCGAGGGACTTCCTAAGTTTGGAAAAGTAAAGAAGACCATTTGTGGTGCATGTCAAATGGGGAAGCAAACTAAGGCTAGTCATCACAAGGTAAATGTGATAGCCACCTCTCGTTGTTTGGAGTTACTTCATGTTGATCTGATGGGGCCCACCAGAACTGAAAGCCTAGGGGGAAAAAGATATATTATGGTCATTGTGGATGACTACTCAAGATACACTTGGGTTGAATTCCTTAGAGAAAAATCAGAAGCTTGTGAGAGGCTGGAGATTCTGTGCAAGAAATTACAAAATGAAAAGGGGATTCCAATAGCCAAAGTTAGAAGTGATCATGGGAGAGAATTTGAGAATGCAAGATTCGAGTCCTTCTGTGAGAAGAATGGCATTAAAAGAGAGTTTTCAGCTCCCAAAACTCCACAACAAAATGGAGTGGTAGAGAGAAAAAATCGTGTGATTCAGGAGATGGCAAGAGTCATGTTGCTTAACAAGCAAATACCTCAAAAATTTTGGGGAGAAGCTGTCAACACATCGTGTCACATTGGCAACAGGATTTTCTTTCGAGTTGGTACAAAGAAGACTGCATATGAGATATGGAATGAGAAGAAGCCTAAAGTGAAGTATTTCCGGGTATTTGGAAGTAAATGTTATATCTTAAATGATCGAGAGAATCTTGGGAAGTTTGATGCAAGAAGTGATGAGGGTATTTTTCTTGGCTACTCTGCTACAAGTCGAGCATATAGAGTGTTTAACAAGAGAACAAAGACTGTGATGGAATCCATAAATGTCAAGATTGATGATGCCTTACCTAAGGTGGAAATGATTGATGATGTAGAAGGGCCGAGCACCGAAGAGCCTGATGTTGAGGTAGAAGCTTTGGATATAGAAGGTGAAGAACCTATACCAGAAGTAGAATCGACTCCCATCAACCCAAGAAGGGAAACGAGATCGATGTCTAGAACTTCAAGTCCTCTTACTCCTCCAGAAGTTCATCCTCCTATCTCTCATAGTGATGAAGTTTCCACTTCAAAAAGGTCATCCTCAAGAATTATCAAGAATCATCCGGAAAGTAATATCATAGGATCACTTGATGACGGTCTTCGCCTCAGGAAAGGAAATATTCTGCTAGCCAATCATGTAACATATCACTGTTATCTTGCACAGTTTGAACCAAAAAGGGTTGAAGAGGCTCTTCAAGATGAGAATTGGGTTGAGTCAATGCATGAAGAGCTGAATCAGTTTGTGAGGAATGACGAGTGGGAACTTGCTCCACGGCCTGAGAACGTTCATGTTATAGGCACAAAGTGGATTTTTAAAAACAAAACTGATGAAGATGGAGAGATAATTCGAAACAAGTCTCGGTTGGTGGCTCAAGGATACACACAAGTAGAAGGGGTGGATTTTGATGAATCATTTGCTCCGGTGGCAAGACTCGAATCCATTCGAATCCTCATGTCAATTGCGTGCACTTTGAAGTTCAAACTTTATCAAATGGATGTTAAGTGTGCTTTTCTGAATGGATATCTAAATGAAGAGGTTTTTGTTGAGCAACCAAAAGGATTTGAGGATCCTCATTTTCCAAATCATGTATTAAGATTGAAGAAAGCACTATATGGTTTAAAACAAGCGCCTAGAGCCTGGTACGATCGTCTTACACATTATCTTCTAGATAGAGGTTTCAAGAGAGGGTACGCCGATCGAACTCTATTTGTCAAAAATGATGAAGATTATCTCCTTGTGGCACAAGTCTATGTTGATGACATAGTGTTTGGAGCAACTATCGAAGATCGTGCTACTGAATTTTCTGAGGAGATGAAGAAGGAGTTTGAGATGAGCATGGTGGGGGAGCTCACATTCTTTTTGGGTCTTCAAGTCAAACAACAGAAGGAGGATATATTTGTATCTCAAGAGAAGTATGCCAGAAATATTGTCAAGAAGTTTGGCCTAGACTCCAAAAAACATGCCTCCACTCCCATGAGCTCTTCTACTAAACTGAATGTGGATTCATCAGGAGTCGAAGTAAGTCCTACATTATATAGGAGCATCATAGGAAGTTTGCTCTACCTTACAGCAAGTAGACCGGACATTGCCTTCAGTGTGGGCGTTTGTGCCAGGTACCAAGCTAATCCGAAGGAATCTCATCTGACTGCTGCTAAACGAACCATTCGATATGTGAATGGTACTGCAAACTATGGTCTGTGGTATTCAAAAGACTTAAATGCGTGTCTTGCTGGGTATTCGGATGCTGACTGGGCTGGCAGTGTAGACGATCGGAAAAGCACTTCAGGCGGCTGTTTTTATCTTGGTAACAACCTTGTTTCATGGATGAGCAAGAAGCAGAATTCAGTGTCTCTATCTACTGCAGAAGCAGATTCAGTGTGGGCGTTTGTGCCAGGTACCAAGCTAATCCGAAGGAATCTCATCTGACTGCTGCTAAACGAACCATTCGATATGTGAATGGTACTGCAAACTATGGTCTGTGGTATTCAAAAGACTCAAATGCGTGTCTTGCTGGGTATTCGGATGCTGACTGGGCTGGCAGTGTAGACGATCGGAAAAGCACTTCAGGCGGCTGTTTTTATCTTGGTAACAACCTTGTTTCATGGATGAGCAAGAAGCAGAATTCAGTGTCTCTATCTACTGCAGAAGCAGAGTACATCGCTGCTGGAAGTTGCTGCACTCAGCTTCTTTGGATGAAGAAATTACTTCATGACTATGGAATTCCTCAAGAAACGATGTATGTCTTCTGTGACAACACCAGTGCCATCAATCTTTCCAAAAATCCTGTTCAGCATTCAAAATCCAAACACATAGAGATACGTTACCATTTCATTCGGGATTTGGTAGAGGAAAGAGTTGTGTGTCTTGAGTTCATACACACCGACAATCAAAAGGCGGATATCTTCACCAAGCCTCTCGATGGTCCACGGTTTGAATCACTCCGTAAGACCATTGGTGTCGGTACAATTCCTTGACTCTCTTGTGTGTTGTGTGCTTCATTTTTTTTTATCTGTCTGTGTTGGAGCACACATTCCTTTTTGCAACATGTTTCTTGTTTGTTTGTTCTCTTGTGTTTACTGCTGGTTATTTTTGTGTTTAATTCAATCATTTTTGTTTCGTGTGTCAAAAATCCTAAAATCACATAAAAAGTAGAAAATCAAAAGGCTTGATTGACTTTGTTGAGTTTTGTCTCAAAACTTGTTTTGCCTTATACCTTTGTGCTAATGGCTTTGTGCATTTTCGAGCATTGCTTGTTTTCATGCACTCTTATCACTGTGGGAAAAATCTTGAAATCTATGTGATTGTTGTAAATAGATCTTCAAACTTGTCATGAATGATTAGTGAATGGTTATGTTGATCTTGAGACATGCATAGACTTGTGTCTATATATCTTCCCACTTTTTATTTTTTTTGCTAAAAAGAGCTCACCAAATGTAAATCTCCAAATGAAAAGAGATATTGAGCTGCAAAAGCCTGTCGCACATTCTAGTATTTGACTAGGAAAAAGGGTAAGCGACCTTATATTAAAAGTGAAATTTCGTTCAAAAAGGCAAAGGCTTGTTCTTCAAAGAAAAATGTTGTCTATCCCTCTCACAATGAGAGATGATTGCCTCAATAGATCAAAAAGATCAAATGTTATGATTGTTAGTGGAGTCAAATGAAAAGCTCCAAGTTATGTTATCAAGTTGTGTGGGAGGTCATATATTCATATTTCTATAATTGAGATTGGTCACATGATCTAGTGCTAATTGTGTATGCCTTGGTTGAATTGATCATTGAAGCTTCACATTAGACAAAGGACTATCTCTTTGTTGATATCCACACACAACACACAAGTTTATGTTCGATAAATGCCATATTCATTTGTGTGATTGTACTTGATAAAATGTGTTTTCACATGCTCAATCTTTGTTAATTCAAGCACAAAAAGATTTTTGAGTGTTTTAGGTGTTTTTGGAAAGTGTTTTGTTGGAAAAATCTGAAAATTTCAAAAATACTGTGTTGCCCTGTTTTGGCGGCTCAGTCGCGGGTATGTCAAGTCGCGAGCCTCAGTCGCATCTTCGCTGGTCATGTTTGGCGACTTGTTCGCGAGTGGAAGGTCCAGTCGCGAGATTCACTCAGAGATTTTCGCGGCTCAGCTCGCAACTCACTCGCGGGTAGACCTTCCCGTCGCGAAAAACACTTAGAAAAATTTTTCAAAACTTTGTTTTTGTGTTCTTTGGCGGCTTAATCTGGCGACTGTGTGGCGACTTGTTTCAGTCGCGAAAATCGCGTGTTTTGGGCATACAGGGGCAGTTTTTAAAATTTTCTGTTTTCCCTCGATCTTTTTGTGACTGTTCATTGTCTTTTTCTTCTGCACTTTCCCTTTCACACTGTGCCTCCATTGTCGATCTCCATTGTTTGCTTCTTCTCAGCTAAAAATCGTCGACTAACAGGTATGGTTTTCTGTCTTGCACTCTAATTTTCCTAATGTCTTGGTTTTCCCTCTGGATTATTCATTTTTGTGATGGGTTTTGTGATGGGTTTTGTGCTGTCATCGTTGTCCTTTCTTAGCTTATGGTAGCCTGTGCTTCTGGTTTTGAGCTAATTTATTTTGTTGGTTGTGTTCTTCATCATGTGCTTAGCTAGGGTTAGCTAATTTTTGTCTGATCTGCTGTTGCTATCATGTTTCACTTTGATCTTCTGTGGTATCTTGTTGATGTGGTGTTGATTTTGGTCCTTTTTCAGCTGATTATGTGGTTATATTTGATCTCTCTATACTGTGTAGTTCTAATTTGGGCTTTTGGTGTCCCTCATTGTTACTTTCTGACCATACTCATCCAGCTGTTAGGGTTTCTTCATTGTTCCTAAATTTTCACTAACCCACTGCTGATATAGTCTGTTGGATTGTGTTTTGTCATTTCCCTTGTTTATAATACAGACTGGTCATGTCTCCATTCAAAAAGGCTGCTGTGAAAGGAGGTTCTTCCAAAGGGAAGGAACCCGTAATTGATGTTGATGAAGACACACCTCTCCCGAAAGTGACTCGCTCTTCATCACAGCGATTCAATCCCAATAAGTTCAGATCCTATTCAGCCTATCAGTCATATGAGAATTTTTTTCTTCATGCCACACCATTACTAGAGAGAGCTGTGGATCTGCCCTCACTTCATAACACTGACATTCCGATATGTTTTGCTCACAAGGATTGGAATTACCTTCTCTCTGATCCGGATATCGTGTATGAAGAGTTGGTTAAAGAATTTTATGCTAACGCAATTGTGGAAGGAGATGAACTTAAGTGCTGGGTTCGGCAAAAGAGCTTTTCTGTCTCTCCTACATACCTGGCAGAAATTCTTCACATCAACAAACCCATTTTTCGTCATTCACCGGTCTATGATGATCTATGTCCTGATGAGGAGCTTCTCAAACAAAGTCTTGGTCAAGACTTGGAGTTCTCACCCAATGGCAAATCCATCAGTGTTTCCTCCCTTTCTCCGAAACTGCGAGTGCTTACAATTGTGATGTTTCACAATTTGTACCCTTTATCAAGTACTGGGTATATGAATCTCGGACGTGCTTTGTTTCTTCATGATCTAATCTCTGATGAAGAAATCGACATTTGTGCTCATATCTTTCATGTTCTACGCAAAACGGTTCTTCGAAGTGAGTCTCGGATCTGCATTCCTTTCTGCAGTCTCATTTCACAGATCTTGAAGCTCAAGGGAATTTATCCAACGGCTGATGAGTCTCCTATCCCCAAACCGAGTCCGATCAACATGCGTACATACAATGCAAGTGTTGGACATAGTCGGAAGAGAGCCAAACCAGAAACTTCTGCATCTCACAGTGACTCTCAGTTCAGCAATCACTCCCTCGATGAGAAACTTGATCGCATTGTTTCCTCTGTCCACGAGTTGAATACAAAGATGTCTGGACTCACTGCTTCTCTACACCATCAAAGCAACCGATGGGATATGAAGTTTACTTCTCTTCAGACTCAGTTGGATCAAATTCAGAGAAAGCTAGAAGAGGATGACTAGCCTATTCCATGACAAAAAGGGGGAGTGATAGGCATAATCAAGGGGGAGGATATTACCCTAAGGGGGAGTGTCACTATCTAAGGGGGAGTGTCTTTAATTTTTTTTGTTTCTTTCTTCTCTTTAAGTTGATATATTATGTTTTGTAAAACTGTTATTCAGGTATTTGTTGATTTGTACCCATTTGCTTTTGTAAGCTTTTAGGGTTATTGTTTTATGCATAGTTTGTAGGCTTTATGGTATGTACCATGCTTAAGTGCAGCCTTTATGCTATGTTGAAATCAGTACTTTAATCTAAATGTTCTGCATTTTGGTTTATGTACTGTCACTCTTGTGCCCTTGTAGGATTGTTCCTAGATGAATATGCCTTGTGAGCTATGCATTGGTTGAGTGTTGAGCATACAAGTGTCTTGCCTTGTGCTTGTTAACTTGTATGTCCTTGTGTTCATTCCAAGTGTGAATGAGCACTGTGATCACTACCTTGTGGTGTTCACTTGGTTGATCAAGCCATGGTTTGTTTATTAACTCCATCTTTTGCTTGATCTCATATTGCCTGTTTCATATGCATTTATAATTTTCTGCTTACAATGATCATGGTGTATTGTTGTGTTTCAGGAGTTTATGTTCATATGATTCAAGTGCTTCACAGCTTCTAGAGTTAGGTGTGAGTGAGTTTTTGTTCAACTGTTCCCAACTCACATGTTAAGTCTAGAGTCTGTTTTAGGGTTTTGTCACGGAATAGCCAAAGGGGGAGATTGTAAGGTTGAATTTATTCAACCATCTAATTGGCTTTATTCCGTGCCAAATTTGCTTGTAATTCAGCATTTAGTAACCCTGTATTTAGGTGGGATTGTTGTAAGGGTAGTGAGTGAGATAGAGTGAAGATTGCTTAAGAGTGTGCAAGAAAACAGAGTGTCGCGGTTGGGACTCGCGGGTGGACTCGCGGCTTCAACCCGCCAGAAGATGCACACGTGCCAAGCATGCTGGAAGATGAACAGTCATGCTAGCTGGAGCACTACAGGACAAAACAGGACAACTGGCCATACGATTAACTCGCGACTGGATCTCGCGACTTGGTCAAGCCGCGAGCCACCCCTGTTTTGGAAAAACCTGACGTTTTGCATTCCTCTTCACTCCAGTATAAATACCCTTTTAACCCACGATTAAAAGAGAGCTTCCAGAGAGAATTTTGAGAGAGAAACCCTAAAGAAAAACCAGATTGTTTCACCCACAATCTCTACCTTAGAGTCTCATCAAATTCCCTCACTCTCTTCCTCTCCATTGTCAAATCCTTGAGAGGCATTATACCAAACCTGGTTCTCACCATTATCATCTCTGTGAGACAGATGTTTGGAGTTCTGGGAAGCAGTTAGGAAGGAGCCAATCTTCATTGGTTGATGCTACGGTGTAGTAGCGGAATCCGGAAAGCTAGAAAAGAAAAAGGTTCGGCGCAACCTCGTTGGAGCAAGAAGCTTGGAGGGCTTAGGTGCATTGGGTAGATTAGGCTTGGAGGGTCTATTGCTGTCCTTGTATCCCAACTGTATTTTCTAGTGGATTGATTACCGCTTGGAGGGCGGCGGAGAGGTTTTTCGCCGAGGTCTTCGGTTTCCTCTTCGATAACACATCTGGTGTTATCTCTGTGTTTGCATCTTCCTTCCTCTCTATCTCTGCCTTTACATTATCTGCTGTGGTTTATTTTGTTATGGCTTAGATAGTTGTTTAACCAATTCCATATTATAGCATATGTTAAGTTTCCGCACACTAGTTGTTTGACATATTGCTTGTGTTGGTTAAATTGGTTTTTGGGGGTCTAAACGTTCAAAAGTGTTTTTGTACACGTTTTTGAACTTTCAGAAAGCTGTAAGGCATGTGAGGAAAGTGGTAAAGCCCCATGTAAAAATACCTCAAAGCCTCCCTTTCAGAAAAGGATTTTTTGGAAAAAGATTTTTTTCTTTTTTTTTTTAGAAAAAAATAGTCTACTAGGATATAGTAGAAGCCTTTTTCAAAAGGAAACCCTCGAAGGCCAATGCCAATTTCTGTGTCTTTTGAAAGCCAATGTCCAAGGATTACGATTTTATCAAAAGCTCTAAAGGCTAAACTCTCATCGATCCCCAATGGAGTCGCCAATCTGTTGACGCCCAGCCTCGAAAGGTAGCGGAAAAACCACCGCAGCTGTTGTGGGCCTTCGTTCGACCACCCACCGTGGCAACGCTCCCGCATGTGCAAGGGAGCCCGTTGGAGGCCCCCTCTCTCGAATGATGACAATAGGTGTGTGCGTGTGTGTAACAATGTTTGTGGTGTGGTTCACGTAGGGCTTCAGATGTTCTCTCTCTCTCAGTGGAGGAAGGTAGGTCTACCTTTGGCGTTGTGGCAGGAATCTCGGCCAAATTTTAGGAGATTACCAAAGGTAAATGGAGTCGCCACCAATCATTGGGTTTTTCTAAGGTGTGATTGGTCACCTATTTCTAGTTGATTTTATTACCAATCCTAGGCTAAGAAAAAGGGCATTTTTCCTAATCTAATATGGATGGAAAAAAATCTTGATTCTTAGGTCCAGATGTTTGGTTACATGTGGGGAAGGTGTTAGGCACCCCACAACGCCTGTCCAAGGACAGTCCTTTATTTTGATAAAACCTTAATTTCAAAGATTGGAAGTAAAAACATGATTTTGGCATTGGCTTTTGGGACTTTGCATGTATGGGGGCTTTGAGGTTTGGCTTTTAAATGGGTGTGGTCCCAATCTATGCTTTCTTAAGGCTTTCGAGCAAAGTGCCAGATTTCCATGGCGAAAATCTGGCGACATGTCACCTTACTTTTGCAACAGAAATTAGGTATCACTTGGCCTTGGATGACATGGACTGTGACAATCACACCGGTAGGGGCAAGCAAGTATATGTATACATATATTATGCACAATGCAAGCACATATAGCGGGAAAGTAAATATGCCTATATCCCTAAAGCATGGCCCAAAATATAGGTATAGGAAAGTAAACAAGGGTCACCATACTCAAGAAATAAGGATGAATGGTACATGGCATGATATACCTAATACAACCCATCTAAGAGAGAAAGGGAGAAGGAAGGAAAGGGTTTTAAAAGAGTACAAAACCAAACAGGAAAGGCTAGGCCCCTAAACCTATTGAACACAGCCGCTTGGCTTATATTGACATGCTCGCATCTGCGCCCTTTTTGCTTGCGCCTGGGAGACTGTGCCTTAGCTTTAAGCGTTCTCGCTCCATATGTATACATGCAAAGGCAAAGATAAGAAACCAACAGACATGCAATGGAAGGAAAAGATGCAAAGTGCATATGAAGGAGGCATAAAACAGATAAGCATGATAGACATGGCAAGCAAAGAAACAAGAAAGCAAGCAAACAAGCGAGAAGACAAACAAGCAAGAAAGCAAACAAAAGGTGGTGTCCGCAAGGTACAAATGTAGGTTTGGATCAAATGTCCATAACTTCATTGTGTTGAAGCATGAGCGACACACTAGCAAGCAAGACTCATGCATGAACATGTAAGCAAGCATGTAAAGATGCATAGAAAGCCAATGGGTGGCATAAGCAAGCATGGCAAGCATATCATTGCATGGAGCGGAAAAGGGAAAAGGTATGTACGAAGCAACCGGCAGCATGGCGATACATCCCAAATGGCTACATCCAAATAAGGCCCCATAGGTGGCGGATGTAACCACACAACCACAAACCCGCTAAGGGCGTCAAGCATGGCAAAGCCTAGAACTAGAGAGGCTAACACAAGCATAAAGCATAGACATGCAAACAGGGGTGATCCAAACCCTTTAATATGGACCTTGGTGTATGGACGATCACAAAGACCATAGGGTCTAGATCGGGTCCTAACCATTAGGCCAAAACACAAGAAAGAAAGACAAAGCGACAAAAGGGCTACAATAGCACATGGCATGACAAACAAGGTCTAGGCCTAAGAACATAAACAAGGTGTGAAGCACACAAGCACATAGATGATGGCATAAAGCATGTAGAGAACATCGACCTAAACATGTAAACACATCGATCTACACATATAAGCATGGAAATATGTATGTAGGCAGGTAAAGGCCTAGCATGTAGACATGGAAGAACATGGATCCAAGCATATAAGCATGTGAAGACAAGGATCTAACCATATAGCATGGAAATAAACACATAGATACATAGATCCAAGCAAGGCATATACAAGCATGTGAGCACGTAACCCTAACATCATCCTAGAACAAAAAGAGGAAAAAAGCATAGGAAAACATGGCATATAACATAAAGCATGTAGATCTAAAATATAAGCATCTAAGGATGTAGAACTAAGTAGGAAACATGGCAAAAAGCATAAAAAGCAAGGAGAATTAGGCTAGAAACACAAATAAAGCAAGAAACATGCTAAGAAAGCCATAAATCATGTATAAGCCTGTAAGGATGTAGATCTAAGTAGGAAACATGGCAAAAAGCATAAAAAGCTTGAAGATTTAGGCTAGAAACACATAAAGCAAGAAACATGCTAGGAAAGCCATAAATCATGTTATTCAAGCAAAAAGAACAAGATAAAAGCTAGAAAAAGATTTATAAGGTTAGGGGTGTGGATAGTAGCTATAAGGCTACATCCACACCCCTAAACCCCAAATCCAAGATGTAGAACCAAGGAGAAGAAGACTAGGTATAAGAACAATACCTTGTGTTTTTGGTCAAGAGAGAAGAATCAAGAAGCTTTGATGTGTTTTTTGTGTTTTAAAGAGAAGAAAAATGATCAAAAAGTGTCCAGGCAAAGCATAGGAATCAGGGAGCCCTCCCTTTTTTTTTTTTTTTTTTTTGGTCTGAATGGTGTCTGGGGCTTTTTATAAACCCAGCACGCTTTTTGTGGTGGCGGCCCTTCAAGGGATGCCCCCTCCAAAAGGCCATATATTGGGTTGATCTTGACACCCCTGGAAATATTTTGATTGCCTATTCCTAAAAAGGTATGGATCTTGAAAATCCAACAGTCGAATCGAAAGGTATGGCTCTCGGAAGTTAGGGGTGCATTATCTCGGTTCTCGTGATATCTTGGCCGTTTTAGGCCCACCCAAGATCAACTTCAGGTCAAATTTGGTTAAAGTGACCAAAAATCTGTGAGAAGCTTGGATTTGATGTAAAACTATGAAAAGTGTTGTTTTGTGAGAGTTTTGACCTCGTTTGACCTTCGATCAAACCTAGGGTTGACTAGGGGCATTTTGGTTATTTTAGTTGAAGAAGGCACTTTGGGTTGTTCGAACAGGTTATGCCATGATATTCTAGATCTTCTCATGGCCCCACGGAGAGATAATAATATTTTTGGATTTTTCAGGGGTCCAGCATGCAAATTGAGGGCAAACAAAATATGGTATCAACATAGGATTGATTTTGGATGATGCTTCTTTGAAAATGTCGAAGAAATGCTTCTATCTGTGTTCTTACATGCATGGCTACTGACGATGCTTGTATTCATGCGTACGCAACTTTGTTCTTGCGTATGCAGGTATGTTCTTGAGGCTCTGTGTACGTGGGAATGGACCTGCGTACGCAAGGTCTTGTCTGCATGCATGGGCTCTGACCCACATACGTGAGACACCTGGTAGAAGCCCTACTCTACCTATTTTCACTCAATTTTCAACTGTTTCACCTCCATTTGCAATTCTAACACCCTTTTTCGTCATTCTTGCATCTAAAAATCACCATATCATTCTTTTTATCTTCATTCCTGCTTCAAAACACAATATCCCTAAATTTCACTTGAATCATGAATCTAATGTCATCTTTCTTTTTGCAGTCATCATCCCCTTATGCTGATAGGGGAAGCACCAATAAGGTGGTGGAGCAGTTCAACCAACTTATCCCCAAAACCAGGGGTTATATCCAGGAGGCGGGCTTTAAGCCTATCATCAGTCTTCTTCCTAAAAATTCTACGAGTGCTACCTTGGTGCAATGCGTCATTGAGAGGTTGTGGGACACTACCCACACCTTTCATATTGCCGAGCGGGAGATGACGGTGATGACTTTGATTGCATGACTGGCCTTAGCTTCGAGGAGGCCATCATCAGTTTGGATAGCGTGTTGGGTGTCTAGCTAGGCATTGACAGGTTGGGGAGGAGGTACTCCACTAAGACCATCTGCTGTTTCAACTTGGTGTCAGATTACATGTTCCTCCCACAAAGGACTATGGAGGAATGTGTCTGTATGGTTAGGGCTTTCCTTCTTCACTTGTTAAGAGCCTACCTCTTTGCCAATGGTGGGCAAATGGTGTCTTTAAGGTGGCTAACCCTCTTCCAGGACCTTGGGGAGGCATGGAAGGCCAACTAGGGGCAAGCGTGTCTTGCTTACCTCTACTCCACCCTTGACACTGTCAGCCGGGGCACCTTATGGCAACTTGTGGGGCCTTGGAAGCTCCTTGAGTTTAGTTCTCCTTTCATCTTTAGCACTATTATTTCTAGCTTGTAGTCTTGCAAATTGTATTGTCTTGAAAACTATCATTTTGCAAACTGTCATCTTGAAAACTGTCATCTTGCATCTAACCTGTGGCTTGTGCTTCTTTCTTGCAGCGATGGGTTGTTAGGTATGGCCTCATAACTCCAGGCACCGACCTTATTCTGAGGGATTTTGACCAAGTGAGGGCACATTTTGCGAGATTGACTTCAGATAAGGTAAATTGTTGCAAAGTGTCTGGGAGATTTATAAGTCTGGGAGAAACTTATGAAGCTATCTCAGAAGAGGTTGAATCTGATCCTTACACTTATGAAGAAGAAATGATATAGTTGCACATCATTGGGTCAAAGCTATGAAATCTGAATTAGATTCTATGTATTCCAATCAAATTTAGGATCTTGTAAAGGCGTTTAATGGCATTAAACCTGTTGGTTGCAAATGGGTTTACAAGAGGAAGAGAGGGATAGATGGAAAGGTTGAAACCTTTAAAGCAAGGCTAGTGGCGAAAGGGTATACACAAAAAGAAGGTATTGATTATGAAGAAACCTTTTCACTAGTAACAATACTTAAATCTATCATAATTCTCTTATCCATTGCCGCTCATTATGATTATGCGATTTGGCAAATGGATGTCAAAACTGCATTTCTAAAGGCAACCTTGAAGAAGAAATCTATATTATGCAACTGAAAGGTTTCATAGCAAAGAACCAAGAGTATATGGTATGCAAGTTGAAAAGATCCATTTATGGACTTAAGCAAGCATCTAGATCATGGAATATCAGATTTGATCAAGCAATTAAGTCGTTTGGTTTTGAACAAAATCTTGATGAACCATATGTGTACAAGCCAATTTGATATTCTACTCATTGGAAATGATACAGGGGTAATATTGTCAATAAAGGTTTGGTTGTCAAGCCAATTTGATATGAAGGACTTGGGTGAAGCTAACTTTATTCTAGGGATAAAACTTTGGTGAGATCGCAAGAATAGAATGTTAGATTTGTCACAAGCTGGATATATAGATAAGGTTCTAGTACGGTTTAGCATGCAAAACTCCAAGAAAGGATTGCTTCCTTTCAGACATGGAGTTCCTCTATTTGATGACCAAAGGCCTAAGACTCATGAGGAAGAAAATATGATGAGACAAGTTCCTTATGCTTCTACAGTGGGAAGTCTCATGTATGCCATGCTTTGTACTAGACCAGATATCAGTTATTTAGTTGGCATGGTTAGCCAATATCAATCAAATCCAGGACCAAAACATTGGCAAGCTATAAAACATATTCTCAAGTATCTACGGAGAGCAAGAAATTATATGCTTGTTTATCGGTGTGAGGATTCGATACCTATTAGCTATATAGATTCAGATTTTCAATCAGATCTTGATTTCAGAAAGTCTACTTTAGGTTGTGTATTCACCTTGGGAGATGGAGGCATAAGTTGGAAGAGTGTTAAGCAATCTTGTATGGCTGACTCCACCATGGAAGTTGAATATGTTGCTGCTTGTGAAGTGGCAAAGAAAGCTGTTTGGCTCAAGAAATTCCTTTCTGATCTTGGTGTTTTGAGAATGGAGCAAGTTCCTATCACATTGTTTGTGACAATAGTGGAGCGGTTGCACAATCCAAAGATCCAAGGAATCACAAAAAAGAAAAGCACATTGAAAGAAAGTGCCACATCATTCAAGACATTGTTGCTCGAGGAGATGTAATAGTAGCAAAGATTGATAGTGCAAATAATCTAGTAGATCCCTTTACCAAAGCGTTGCCCCAAAGGACTTTTGAGTCACATTTGAAGGGAATGGGAGTTAGATTAGTGCACAATAGTCTTTAGGGCTAGTGGTAGATTGTTTAGATTAGTGCCCTTAAATCCTATTGTATGATGCTATGTATGACATTATGTATGGCTTAATGTTGTAATTAATAAAGTTGTTTTATTATTATCTAAAATAATGGTAACATGAATATTTGGACATTATCATTTAGTCCATGAGATGCATAGTATGTGATTTATGTAATTTAGTCACAGAAGATATAAACACAAGTTCTTTGTAAACTCAGAATTTTAGTTTGTAGTCAGTGATAAAATTGGGCTTTCATCTGTGAAGACTATAACATATCAACTAAGATGATTTGTCTTGATCATGGAAGTGGAGACTTCTAGTTGGCATGTTGATATGTTTTAAGAGTTAAGACATATTGAACTGGACTGCTGTGAGATTTATTATTCTCCTAACGACCATCAAATGAATAATAAATCTCACAACTTCTACTTAGATAAACTCTTAATCTTGAGAGAATAATGAACCTGAGTATGAAGTGTAGGTTGCTTTGATATATCAGGAGTGAGATCTAAAGTCATGATCAAAACCTCAGTATGTTGGGTAGCCACATTTAGTGTTGATGGAACATATATTCTCAAGATGGAATTCATAATCTCTTAACGGAGATATAAAATATTCATTTGAGATAAGTTTAACGAGTTTGGTTATTCAGGGTGTTAGGCCTAACCACTTTTGTAAGGAGTTAGTAAAGTAAATATTTATGAAATTAAATTTCATAAATATATGATAAATAACTTAAAAGATTAAACTGGGTACTCAAGGATTAAGATATAGTAATCTTCAAAGTGGCAGTGTACATTCATAACTTTATATTACTACAAATATTTTATGAAGAGGTTGTATGTACAATAAAGTCTTGGGATATAATTTATTAATAAGGCCTAGAGTACAATTATATTTATATAGTAGTATTAAATATAATTAATGATAACTTTGGACTTGTCAAGAGTTTATAGAAAAGCCCAAAGTCCATTGGAGCTAGTGTCTTATTTGTTCCCTTTTGGTCTCACTCCAAGCCACATACTAAATCCCAATTGGAATGGCCTAAAAGGCTAGCCTAATTAGATAATCAGTTATAAGGAGAGAAACACACATAATTTTGAAAGAGAATGAAATGGTTTGTATGTGAGTGTAAGACACTCTCTATTATTCTCCCTTGAACACATACATATAAACTGATTAATAGACCACACTTCTTGGGCACAAGTGGAATTGGAGTGAAGATTAAAAGTGTTCCCAAGTACTTCTAATATTTGGTTTTGAATTTCACTGCACCAAGATACACTCTCTCGTTCTTTTATTCTTAAATTTACATGGTACATGTTATCAATTGCGAATGAAGTAGATCCGTTAATTTTCCACTGCATATGTTTTGTATGCGATACAAACATGTATTTTTCCAACACAAGTATCCTCTGACATCCAGCAAGGTAATACACAGTTGGAGAAGGAGGAGCTGGGGATATAAAGGGTGACCTTCACACGAGGGAAGGGGATCTTGCTTTTTGGAGAAGAAAAAAATAGAGAGAGAAAGAAATTGTATTGTAATATTATAGAGATCATTGTATACCTTTGCGAAAGCCATTTTCAGTCAATTAGAGCTAGATAGTTCATCTTGATCTCTAACTACATCTCTTTAGTTTTCCCACTGTGGATTACCTTCTTGTTCCATAAAAATTGGTTGTGTCGATTAATTACATTGATATTATTTTTATTTCTTAGTGTTTTTTACCCCCACAAGTTTGGTTGAAGAGAAAAGTGGGGAAAAGATGGGAGAAAATGGTCTTTGGTTAGGAAGGGGAGGGGCAAGAGAAGATAGGGGCCAGGAATTTTCTTCCTAGGCCCATCATCTGGGATAAAATAATTTTCTCCTTAAATTATAGGAGAAAAGTGGGAGACAGAGTGGGGTTGATGGGAAATTACCCATCTGCCCTCCCCCCTATTTAATTGTGCTTTTTATTTTCCCCTTTTTTAAGTATGTTACATTTTGGTTTTCTCTCCCCCTTAACTTTTAGTTTTTTTTTCCCTTATTTAATTTTTTTTTTCTTGCTAATAGGGGCATAGGAGTAAATCTATACAATATACCTGAAAGCTCGAAATGTGTGAAAACACAAGAGCTTGTTTAGACCCCCAATTCAAATTACGGCTTGGTTGATTTTACACTAACTTAATACTAAGTGTGGAATAGTGTAAACACAAGCATACAAACACAAGAGCTACTCTAATCCATATTTAAAGCAACACAGTAATAAAATAAAATGAACAAGAGTAGGGAAGAGAGATATAAATACAGATAACACGCCGATGTGTTATCGAAGAGGAAACCGAAGAACTAGTCGAAAAACCTCTCTGCCGCCCTCCAAGCAGTAATCGATCCACTAGACAATCAGTTGGGATACATGGGTAAGCAAGAGACCCTCCAAGCCTAATCTACCCTATGTACCTAAGCCCTCCAAGCTCTTACTCCAACAAGGCTTCTCGGAACCGTGTCTTATCTAGCTCTTTGGATTCCGCAACAAGCTTCATGTTGCATCTGCCATCCTTGGCTTCTTCCAATGTTTCCCAGCAGCACCAAAACCTCAGTGGACACTCTCAAAAGGTGTGGTAAGTGTTTAGGCTATTAACCTCTCAATGGTATGGAAATGGAAAGGTAGGAGATGAGGAAAATCCACAAACAAAATGTGTAGAGAATTGTTGAATGAACAATTTCTAACTCTCAAGTGTTTTAGCTAGGGTTTTCTCTCTGAAACTCTCTCTTACATTTGTGGGTAATGTGGGTATAAATAGTGTAGGCACAGAAAGTGTGTATCAGACTAGACAGACTAGCAAAACAGAATGTCTCGTGGGTGTCTCGCGGGAAGGCCTTACCCGCTAGATACTCACGAGACACAACTGTCTCCATCTAGCCTAACTCTTCGCATTCCAGCATGTGCAGGGCACATGAGTTACTTCGCGGGATGCTAAGTCGCAAGCTACCCACGAAAACACTTCATTCTTCAATAGCTTGAGTCTTCACACTCTCTCTCACTATCACACAACCCTTACAATAAATTCCCACAACAAATACAGGGTACAAAAGATTGAACAAAATTACAATCAGATTTGGCACGGAATAAAAGCCAACACAAAACAAATTTGTAAATCACAACTTTATTATCATATCATTTTTTTTTCTTAATTAACAATGGAGTATATTTTTTTATCCCCAGCCAAACACCTTGAGAAAAAGTTATAATATCTTTTATCCTTCCACTTTTCCATCCCAACTAAACAAACCCTTAATTAGGTTGACGAGAAAGACTATTAGCTATTTCGCAACCTTTTTTTTTTCAATAAGTGTTTCAAGCAATGTAAAATTTCATATGACACCATATATTTCATAATGTAGAGTCAAACTAATATGTTGATAGGTTTAAGGGGTAGTCAATGGCATGATCCAATTATTTATATGGAGAGAATCCTTTTACAAGAGAACTTGGGTTTGATTACCCTTGTCTTCATTTATTGTAAGAAAAAACACACACATATAATTAGATGGTTAATTACACCTTACAATTGGACAATTATGTGAGTCAATCAAGCTAAAAAGGTGTCAAAAATCCCGTGGATCAACAAAAATAACAGATGAATTAGAGGATTGGGATTTGATCCAATCAGCTGTGTCACATTTTTCACTAGAATCTGCTAGCTTCTTAATGCACCACAGATCCTCAGCCCATGAAAATCTCTTCCAATGTGGGATGGCCTCCCTAACCGGGTCCCACTGGCCCACCTCTGCGACCACAGCCCCACATCCAACCTCATCTCTAGCCAAATTATGTGCAAATGCACATAGAGACTTCATGAGACTGCGAGCAGTACGTTTTGTTTGACCTTCCATGTGCAAACCATACAAAGTGTAAACCCCAAATTGTCTAAAAACATCAGGAAATGAAGGTAACCTTAGCCATGGCATACATGCATCCACCAACCTAGTTCCCATGCAACACAAGTACGTTAACTTTGACACACCCATCACTTGTAACTTGAACACTTCCTTAGTGTTCCACACACTTAGAATTGCGAAGCTTGGTGGGAGAATACCTGTTTTTGGATCCCACTTAAGGAAGGAATTCTTGGGGAGAGCCATGAATGTGCCCAAATTGAGCTTGTTACTTAAAATATTGTCTATATCTTTAGGGAAGAATTCTGAATTGGCAAAGGTTCGATGATAAATTGACTCAGCAAGTTGTGGGGTGAGTTTAACGATTGCAATGCTCGAGCCAATTGGCTTGTGATGAGCATGAACAGGCTGTACCAACATGGTAGGAGTTCGAAATTTCATGTATGAACATTTTTGGGTAAATAAATTAATGGAGGCCTCGTTGGTGTAATCGGTGGCCATGTATGCATATTCTGCGCCCTTTTCCTTGCACCATTCTTCTAACTTCTGAACCAGTTTTGTGCCAATTCCAAGCCTCCTGCAAGCCAAGTTTCAAAGAATTCAGAATTAATATTTGTGGTTGAAATATGATGGTTATCTCTTCGAATCTTCTAAAGTGGAATTTGACTTTAAAATAGGTTATAAACCATTAAACCATTATTCTTGGTCGACCAAGGACCCAAATTAAGCACCTAACACCAGGAAAAAAAACTAAAGTACCTAAAGCTATAGTGATGACAAAATAAAAACATAAAGAAACGAATAATTGTGAGGTACTTTATAAAGTGACTGTTATTCGGAAAAAGTAAGGAAGATTTTAGAAGATACAATAACATGGCAGACTACAAAAGTAACAATTCGTGGCCTGTATCATATCCAAGGGATGCTTTACCTAGTGACATCTATCACTCTAATTAAATGTCGAAGAAAATTTTAGTTAAGTTATAAGGATAAGTCTAAAAGTTTGATAAACTCGTTTACATAAGGTAAAGCCGACGGTCCTAATGAACTTGTCAGCCTTACTTATGCATTCATAGACATAAATGACAATTCCACCTCAAGGCCGATGGCTGCACCTTGAAGTCAATGACACCTGAATATGATGACCAGAATGCATAGACGAGATAAGAAGCTGATGGAAGGAAGCTGAAGGGGATAAGTAAACCTTTGACAGGTTTGACATGGCCATGTTTGGTCTCCACGCATGAGTATATAAGGAAAAATCTTATGCCTCACGATTAACCATAATCAAGAGGATTCTTACAAGGAAAGGATCTCGCAAAATATGCGTATTAATGAAGATCTTCCCTACAAGGAAAGGCCATCTATGCCAAGGAACATATGTCAACTCTATGCTACTATAAAAATCTCAAAACCCTCACACACCAAGGTACACATAATTTACCCCAATTCTGACACTCTAGAGTTATGAAAGTTCTCTAACTTGACCTTCGGAGGGTATTTGGCCGATACCACATTGATACTCTCTGCAAGGCCTTCTTTGCTTTTGTTTCGCAAGTGTTGTCTCAAGCACGTACATGAGGACTGTGTGACTTATTGACGATTTTTGACATTATCATTAAGAAATGCCAGTGCAACATATAGCCTTCTCTTTATTTGTGTTTTTTTTAAAAGATAATAATCATAATAAAAAATAAAAATGAGATAGCGACCGGCATGGATCCAATACTTGTGTGAACTGAATCTGTTAAAATTTTAACATGTGTCAAATAAATGTCACATGTCCAATGCCAAACCCTTGCTCAGATAAACACCAAATAACACACGTATTTACTTCCTATGTAGAGAAAGTATATCTTATTATGGGTGTATTTATCCTTTCCCTCATAACTGAGTGAGACCCACCAGCTGCAAGGGAGAGGATACAAATACCAGGGATACGGACCATTGTAGGTGAAGCAAGCAATCTAGCACAAGTTTATATATAATAAATAAATAAAGCAATCTAGTACAAGTTTCATAAAAAGAAAAAAGAAAAAAAAAAAAAAAAAGGCACTCTAGGACAAGTACAAACAAGAGGAGAATGGGAATTTGAAGTACGCATGAGTGAAACGCTAGCCAGCTGCCTTTTCATCTGTCCTTTATTTTATTTTTTCCTCTCTTGGTTGATTAATACTCTCGTTTATTGGATGACTAAAGTTACGCATAATAATTTTCGCATTAAAAAAATATTAACAAGTTTTTTTTGGTTTTTATTCCGTCATTTTATTTTATTTTATTTTCTTATAATTTAGTAGTTATAATAAAGATGAATAACTTGAATTTTGGATGTTTTGGAAATACAAGAAGTGAAAGCAAATTAAGGTATAATACTTTGGACAATTTTATTATTTGTCATTAACAATTTTTCACCTTAGAAATTGCGAAATTTTTTTGTAAAAATAATTGTGACTCTAAATTTCTTGTTCCATGATACAAGGAGCATTGCGTCCTCTTTATAATCGAATCAAATCCTTTCTTTATTTCTTTTATTTGCTTTCCTTTTTATTATGGGGGTGGGAATGGGACTAGAATCAAATAAGAAAGCAAAAGATGTAAGAGAGAAAGAGAGTGAAGAACCTGTGCGTGAGAGAGACCCGTAGTCCCAGAATATAAGCCAACTTTACATAAATTGAATTCCCCCTCGTCACAGTTTTTATACACCCTCTTATTACCCCCACAATCTCTCCCTCTCCATATTCCGCAACCTGTACACATCATATTTAAAACGTATAATAAAAAAAATAAAACTAAAACTAAAATCTCACAAACCTAGCTAGCTATCATAATTTCTGTTTAAAACAATGATGATTTTATTCACATATACTAAGCATCAAAGTAAGTTTCAAACACAATACTATTTTGAATAAATTGGGCAAATTGGTCACGTCCCCAAGAACATCATTCCATAATGATTATTTCTTATAATCATACTAGAACACTAATGGAATAATTATTCAATTAATAATATTAAAAAAAAAATTACCAGCATGATGTGTAGTGGGACGTGACGGGCACGGCATAAGGGGTCGCCCATTAGGTCAGTGAAAAGTGAAGGCTTCCCCTGCTGCTGCTGCCCTACTTCACACTGTCTCTCAAGCTCTTCCACTGCCAACTTCTCTCTCTCTTCATACTCTCTCACTACAACCACCTTCTTCTCTGCTGTTTCAACCCTGCAGGCCTGTTTTGGCAAGTACTCGGCGGCTACCTTCACTGACATGTTAGAGATAATATGATACACAGTACAACTCAAATGAAATGTGTAGATATAATAGAGTGGAATATTAATTATCTTGTTTTGTTTGTGATATTGTGCTATGAGCTACATCAATATATATATATATATATATATATATATATATATAATCGCGTGGGGGAGGATATGCTGACATGGAGAGATTCCTCCAGTTTCAGTGGACTTTCTTTTAATTTCTAGCAGTACTGTCACACTAATCATATCATGTTACACATTCTCTCCATGCATGTATTTGAATATATAAGCCCAAAAGATCCCCATCAAAAAATAAATAAATAAATAAGCCCAAAAGATGAATATACCCTTTTCAATCTTATTCATCTGTGATCGGGACCAGAATACTAGATATTATTTCAATTATTGCTTGGATTCATCAAGCTACGTGGTGTCTATATATCGAAAAAACCAAGGAAAAAAAAAAAGGACAAAAAAAAATTGGTGTATAGTCTAAACATGTGTAGTGTCGTTTGAGCTTGTAGTAATGGGCATATATAATGATGGGAATAGTGACAGTAGTAGCTCTGTATTTTAGTGGTTCTCTGTGGTCGAAATTATATTACAATAGTCCTGTAGCAATCACTAGGAAAAAAAAAAAAAAAAAAAAAAAAAAAAAAAAAAAAAAAAAAAAAAGACTAAAATACAATTTTAACCTTAAAAATTTGGGTTTTTTTTTTTTTTTTTTTTTTTTTTTTTTTTTTTTTTTTTCATTTTGGATATTTAAGTTACAAAATTTTAATTTTTACCTTTATGTTTGATTCGTTCGTATATTTTCCTTTCACATTTTAAGATTTTCATTTTGAGATGTTTGATTTAATTTTTTGTCTGACTCTTTACATTTCAAATATTCATTTTTATTAAAGGCCAAATAGAAAATTAAATAAAATATGAACAACCTAAATAAAAACTGAATTAAACATTAAGGACTAAAATAAATATTTTAAAAAGGGAAAAATGAAAATAACCTCAAATTTTGAGGACTAAAAATATACTCTAGTTTAATGTGGGTGTGCTTTATCAACTATAATTTGTTATATATATATATATATATATATATATATAGTGAAAAATAGACATAGTTATTGTAATTGATGAAATATAAAATAAGCACCGTTAGTTGAGGGTTGATTAATACAATGCGTAATATATGTGTCTGTATAGTTCGTTATTATGATTAATTAAGAAGTGACAATTGTTATCTCAAAAAAGAAGTGACAATTATTTTGTCACCAAGAAGCCGAGTCATCTATAAAAAATCCATTGCCGAGAAAAGTAAACTAATTAATATGTTAACCCCACATGATGATGGCACTCTTTAATTATAAAACTCAGAGAGTAATAGTACGAATAATTGGTTAGTTTGATGACTTCAATAATATGATTTCAGCAATCTTCTAGTATTAAATGAATACAATTGAAAATTTCAACAAACTATATAAATTAAGTGTGTCATGCTAACGAGTGCGGTTAACAATCCATTTTAGGAAAGTTTTGACACCACTTTTATGAGAAATGAAAAAAGTTGTCAAAATATTAATTACTTTTTTTTCCTCCATGAAAACTTTCTTTAAATGGATTGTTAACTAATGCTCTAAGAGCATTCATTAGCATTTCCCTAAAATTGAAAAAAAGGAAAGTGAACTAAAAGTCTAAAACACAAGGCCGGATACAGTTATTTAATTGAGCTGAAATTAAATTCACTTTTCACCTCAGTATGACACCCACAATCATGTTGCCATGTGTGCTAAGAGATGAGCTCAAATGTAAGTAACTTTTTTTTTAGAATAAAATGTAAACTAAATTCCTTAATCTTCATATATGTATATTACTTTCTCTTTACCAATTATTGAGGTAGATGGGGTGGCACACCACCGTTATTGGTGAACATGTGGTCCTGTGAGGATTATGATTACTATATATATATATATATATATATATATATATATTAATTATGGTTTTCTATAAGTTTGTTCGTTTATCTTTACAAGAATTAATTGTGCTTGTGTAATAAAAGAACAAGTTTACAATTGTTCAATTAAGACCCTATATAGAATCTTCCTTAATTATAATCCTAATTAATTAAGCTGATTTACCTCGTTAATTAATTTAATTGGAATGACGTTTGCCATTTAAATGTGGGACATGATTATTAATTGATGATGATGCAATAACGCGCACTTGAACCTACCTTCGAATTTGGGGATTATTTTTCTTACCCCAATAAAAAATTCTACATACTACAAATGTTACAGAGTAATTTTTGAAGACCAAAAAGGCCCGTAATTCGCTACAATAGGAATATTATGGGCCACTTTGGCACCAATGTGATGAGCATATATCATTTCAGCAAAAATAAGAGATGAGCACATATCATTATCACACTTCAGAAAAATTTGAAAGATAAGGATGAAAAATTAATGTGCTTGCATTATTTACGATCAAGATGATCCTTTTTTTCTAACTTGGGATCCCATGGTATATATGTGTATTCTTCTTATCCTAATAACTAGTGAATATATGGATAATAGCCCATGACCACAGTATAATGCAATAGGTCTAAATCATGTTTTTTTTTAGAGAGTTTTAATTCATGGCATCCATTCCTAATAATAGTTTTTTATCATCATAGTAAGACACTAATTTCTCAAAAAAATTAATTAAGACAATAATAGGTTTTTTATCCTTTTTCTTTTCTTTTTTTCTAACTTGAGATCCCAAGGTACGTATGTGTATTCTTCTTATCCTATTAACTAGTGAATATATGGATAATAACCCATGACCACAATGTAATGCTATAGGTCTAAATCATGTTGGTTCTTAATAATGCTCTCCAGCTAACGAAGATATAGCAAAATAAACCATAGGAGCGAACAAAACATAAATAAATAAATATATATATATATATATATATATATCACTACAAGAAAAAAGACTTAATAATACAACCAAAAAAGTTCATTACAATAACAACTAATATTGTTGTAATAAGGTGTTATTGCAACGACAAAAAAGTCGATGCAAGCCGTTGTAATAAAGTCCAAGGAAATAGGATTATGCAATGTTAGATTTTCGTTGCAATAAATTCCACATATTGCAACAATTTACTTTGAAAATCTCATTGCAATAGGTTGATTTCTTTTATTAAAAATAAATAATAATTAAAAATAAATTTAAAAATAAATAAATAATTTTTTAAATAATAATTTTTCCATTAACCTGTTTTGCAATTCAAAAACCATATCTAGGAACTACGTTAACAAATCAAAGATACACATAAAAGATAAAAAAATTTCGAAATATGGCATTTCGATGCATGTCAAAAAGCATGAATATATACACAACTTGTTGAGTTTTGTAAGGTTGAATTTATTCAACCATCTAATTGGCTTTATTCCATGCCAAATTTGCTTGTAATTCAGCATTTAGTAACCCTGTATTTAGGTGGGATTGTTGTAAGGGTAGTGAGTGAGATAGAGTGAAGTTTGCTCAAGAGTGTGCAAGAAAACAGAGTGTCGCGGCTGGGACTCGCGGGTGGACTCGCGGCTTCAACCCGCCAGAAGATGCACACGTGCCAAGCATGCTGGAAGATGAACAGTCATGCTAGCTGGAGCACTACAGGACAAAACAGGACAACTGGCCATACGGTTAACTCGCGACTGGATCTCGCGACTTGGTCAAGCCGCGAGGTCAAGCCGCGAGCCACCCCTGTTTTGGAAAAACCTGACGTTTCGCATTCCTCTTCATTCCAGTATAAATACCCTTTTAACCCACGATTGAAAGAGAGCTTCCAGAGAGAATTTTGAGAGAGAAACCCTAAAGAAAAACCAGATTGTTTCACCCACAATCTCTACCTTAGAGTCTCATCAAATTCCCTCACTCTCTTCCTCTCCATTGTCAAATCCTTGAGAGGCATTATACCAAACCTGGTTCTCACCATTATCATCTCTGTGAGACAGACGTTTGGAGTTCTGGGAAGCAGTTAGGAAGGAGCCAATCTTCATTGGTTGATGCTACGGTGTAGTAGCGGAATCCGGAAAGCTAGAAAAGAAAAAGGTTCGGCGCAACCTCGTTGGAGCAAGAAGCTTGGAGGGCTTAGGTGCATTGGGTAGATTAGGCTTGGAGGGTCTATTGCTGTCCTTGTATCCCAACTGTATTTTCTAGTGGATTGATTACCGCTTGGAGGGCGGCGGAGAGGTTTTTCGCCGAGGTCTTCGGTTTCCTCTTCGATAACACATCTGGTGTTATCTCTGTGTTTGCATCTTCCTTCCTCTCTATCTCTGCCTTTACATTATCTGCTGTGGTTTATTTTGTTGTGGCTTAGATAGTTGTTTAACCAATTCCATATTATAGCATATGTTAAGTTTCCGCACACTAGTTGTTTAACATATTGCTTGTGTTGATTAAGTTGGTTTTTGGGGGTCTAAACGTTCAAAAGTGTTTTTGTACACGTTTTTGAACTTTCAATTGGTATCAGAGCGGGTACACAGCTGTTTGGTTTCATTACCATTGTGTGATCCTTGACTCCCTTTCTTTTTGAGATGGATAGGTCTCAATCCCTTAATGCACCTCCATATTTTGATGGAAGTAATTATGCTTTTTGGAAGGTTCGTATGAGAGCTTTTTTATGCTCTATTGATGAATCCGTGTGGGATGCTGTTGAGATTGGTTGGACCAAACCTGAGGCAGCCAAATCCACATGGGATAAGGCAGCACTTGCTGCATCTAATGCTAACAGTAAAGCACTAAATGCTATTTTCTGTGGTGTGTCTCCAGATGAATTTCACAGGATTTCTCACATTACCATTGCCAAAGATGCATGGGAGATTCTGGAAACAACTTATGAAGGCACGAAGAAAGTAAAAGATACCAAGTTACAAATGCTGACCACTCGGTTTGAGGAGCTCAAGATGAGTGAGGATGAGTCTTTCGACTCTTTCTATGGGAAGTTAAATGAAGTGGTTGTCAGTAAGTTTAACTTGGAAGAGAAGATGGAGGACTCAAAGATTGTAAGGAAGATCCTTCGATCATTGCCGGAAAGCTTCCGTGCTAAAGTGACAGCCATTGAAGAGAGTAAGGATCTTGACGACATCAGAGTACAGGAGCTGGTCGGTTCTCTGCAGACTTATGAGATGTCGCTGCCCAATCAACGGAAGAGCAAATCCCTTGCTCTCAAGACCACTAATGAGAAGGTGGAAGATCAAGGCTCATCGGGAGAAGATATGGTGGACAAGGATGTAGCCTATCTTGTTAAAAATTTCAAGAAGTTTTTGAAATTCAAAAACAATGGAAAATTTGATGATAAGAGAAAATTCCAAAATTCTGGAAGGGAGAAGAGGGATTTCAAAAGGAAAGATGGAAAAGAATCCCAATCCACACAAGGTGTCACTTGTTTTGAATGCAACGGGCATGGACACTTCAAGAAGGAATGTCCTAATTATTTGAAATCGAAAGGCAAGGTGTATGCCACGACTTTGAGTGATTCAGACTCGTCCGACTCAGAATCTGAAGAGAGCTGTGATGGAGAAGGGAACTATTCAGCTTTCATGACTATTGCTCATGTTGAGTCTTCGGATGAATTGAATTTGCTTGTTCAAGACCTTGGAGAACATAGTAATGATGACTCACTAGGAATTGTTGAAGAGTCAGAAGCTGAAGAAGAAGGAAACACAGCAACTCTTCAAGAGAATTATAACTCACTCTTGGAGAAGTCGGGTGAATACACAAGGGTAGCCAAGGCTGCTGTGAGAAAGATAAAGAAGGCTGAGGAGGACTACAAAAGTCTCCTAATCCGGTATAGGGAGGCCAAATGCGAGATTGAAACTCTGAATGGTGAGCTGTCCGAAGCTTACACTAAAGTGAGATTTCTTGAGAATGAGGTTGTTCAAGCAAATGCAAAAATAGAGAGGGTCACCACCAAGAAGCTAGACGATGTTATATCTTCTCAAAAGAGCTTCTCAGACAAATCCGGACTGGGATATACCGGAGGAAGTAGTTCAACTGGAAATGTCACCAAAGAAGTGAAGTTTGTCAAAGCCAAAGATCCAGTTGTAGCTGACCCTACTGGTGTGAAGCTTGAGGTGGAGGAGAAAAAGAATGTGGTGGACCAACGGATGCTGAATCATCGTAATCAGTCTGTGGGCAGGTCTGAATCTCGTGCTAAGTCACGTCCTCGACCACAAAGAGGTCCTAGAGGAATGTATGTGTGCCATTATTGCGGACTTCAAGGGCACACTCGACCAAATTGCCAAAAGCTGAGAGCAAAGAACAGTGCTACTCCTCAAAGGTCAGGAGGACCAAGAATTGATAGGAGAACTTGGGCAGGGGATCAATCTAGAGAGCAAAATGGAGATCCCAGAATGATGAACGTGATGAAGATGATTGGTGCATTCACCAACTGCTTGGAAAGCTTCTCACGAAGGTTTGAAAGCCCTAACTCCCGTACCCAATCCTTTAAGGAAATCACCTCAAACGCAAGTGACGTGTGGGTGAAAAGGGGTACTCATGCATAAGCATTACAACATGTCCATGCATTAATACTTCCTATGCCTTGTGACTATGTTTGTTTGGTATGCTTGTTGTGTTTGTTCTTGGCTGTTTGTTTATTCTTCTTGTGAATATTTCTTAATTGTGTTTTATCAATCTTTTTGTTTCTTGAGTCAAAAATCCAAAAATTACATAAAAATTTGAAAATCAAAAAGCTTGATTGACTTTGTTGAGTTTTGTCTCAAAACTTATTTTGCCTTGTACCTTTGTGCTAATGGCTTTGTGCATTTTCGAGCATTGCTTGTTTTCATGCACTCATATCACTATGGGAAAAATCTTGAAATCTATGTGATTGTTGTAAATAGATCTTCAAACTTGTCATGAATGATTAGTGAATGGTTATGTTGATCTTGAAACATGCATAGACTTGTGTCTATATCTCTTCCCACTTTTTATTTTTTTTGCTAAAAAGAGCTCACCAAATGTAAATCTCCAAATGAAAAGAGATATTGAGCTGCAAAAGCCTGTCGCACATTCTAGTATTTGACTAGGAAAAAGGGTAAGCGACCTTATATTAAAAGTGAAATTTCATTCAAAAAGGCCAAAGGCCTGTTCTTCAAAGAAAAATGTTATATATCCCTCTCACAATGAGAGATGATTGCCTCAAAAGATCAAATGTTATGGCTGAAAGTGGAGTCAAATGAAAAGCTCCAAGTTATGTTATCAAGTTATGTGGGAGGTCATATATTCATATTTCTATAATTGAGATTGGTCACATGATCTAGTGCTAATTGTGTATGCCTTGGTTGAATTGATCATTGAAGCTTCACATTAGACAAAGGACTATTTCATTGTTGATATCCACACACAACACACAAGTTTATGTTCGATAAATGCCATATTCATTTGTGTGATTGTACTTGATAAAATGTGTTTTCACATGCTCAATCTTTGTTAATTCAAGCACAAAAAGATTTTTAAGTGTTTTAGGTGTTTTTGGAAAGTATTTTGTTGGAAAAATCTGAAAATTTCAAAAATACAGTTTTGCCCTGTTTTGGCGGCTCAGTCGCGGGTGTGTCAAGTCGCGAGACTCAGTCGCATCTTCGCTGGTCAGTTTTGGCGACTTGTTCGCGAGTGGAAGGTCCAGTCGCGAGATTCACTCAGAGATTTTCGCGGCTCAGCTCGCGACTCACTCGCGGGTAGACCTTCCAGTCGCGAAAAACACTTAGAAAATTTTTCAAAATTTTGTTCTTGAGTGCTTTGGCGACTTGAGCTGGCGACTATGTGGCGACTTAATCCAGTCGCGAAAATCGCGTGTTTTGCAAAAACAGGAGCAGTTTTTAAACCTCTTTCAGTTTTCCCTCGAACTTTTGTAACTGTTCATCTTCTGTTTAAACTGTTGTTTCCTCCCAAAACTCTTCGTGAATCCATTTTTCAAACCCCTTTGGTGCTTCGTTTCTTCTCCAAATCTTCAAGAAAAGGTATGGGTTTTGTCTTCTCAATCTCATTTTCTTTTTCCTGCATTTTTCTGTTACTGTTTGGACTGGTTTTGTATTCGTTATACTTATCTCTATGTGTAATGGGTATGGAGTGTCTTGTTTAATATTGTTCTCACCTGTTTTCATGCTGAGCGGTCACAATGTGTTTGTCATTGTTCTGACTTTTGCTTATTATTGAATCTGAGAATCTTTTCTGAAATGGGTTTGGTGTTTATGTGACTTACTCATTACACTTGCCTGAATATTGATGTTGGTGTTTGGTTTTGGTTACTGAGTTGATATGATAACATAATGTGTGTTTCTCAACCACGTGCTCCAGTGTGGATGTTTGGTTTCTTCATGATTGAAATATTTTCCCCATGTTCATGTCTCTGATGGAGTGTTTTATGTTATCTGCTCAAAATGATTCAAATGCTGTTTCTTATTGCATATCATGGTCATGTTAACCTGTCTCAATGACAGTTGTGATGTCTTTCTTTTTCTTGGTGCACTTTTACCAAGTTTGATGCACGGATTAGTTTGTGTTTCTGTGTATTGTTGGTAGGTTTGGTTGGGTCTGCACTATATTCAGTCTGGGTTTATATATTGAAATGTTGGCTATACTGAATCTTGTTGACAATCTTTTGTGGGGTATTGTTGCTTGGTTCTTTTCTGTTGGTCTGTTCTCTTGCAGATGTCTCATCGATCTTCCAGGGGTAAAGACATTGTTGCTGACGAACCAGCGACCCCAGTTGCTAAAAGGACTCGTCTATCATCTCAAGCATCTCAAGATCCCAATGAGGATAGATTCAGAGTTCCCCTTAACTCACACGCCTACTCAAATGTGTTTGACAAGTCAACAACTATAGTGGAGCGGGTAGTAGAGTTCAACACCTTAGGGACTACTTTCATCCCTCGAATCTTTGAGAAACGAGACTGGGCAAACTTGTTCGGAAACTTTGATGATCCAATGGATGAGCTGGTCAAAGAATGCTTCTCCAATGCATCTGATCTTGGACCTATCCTCGTTTTCTGGGTCAGAGGAACAGAGTTTAGTGTTACCCCAGACTCCATCGCAAATCTTCTCGGCATCACCAGACCTCAGAATGTGAATTTAACTCCCTATGATGAACGAAATCCAGAGGTTGGAGAAATTTTACAAATCCTAGGACACGATCATGAGGTGTCTAGTGCAGGAACTTCCATCAGCACCGCAAAGTTTGCACCTGAGCTGACCACACTGAAGTTGATCATGTTCACCAATCTCTACCCACTGTCCAACACTACATTCATCAATCTTGGGAGAGCTATATTTCTGTGTGATCTCATTACCGGAGCCCCCATTGATATATGTGCTCACATCTACTACAACTTGAGGAAGACTGCGTGTCGATCTACAGCTCGAGGAATCATTCCATTTTGCAGTCTTGTCATGAAACTTATCCTTAGTGCAGGCATTACTCCTCCTGCAGATGGTAAAATGTTGACTCGTCAACGTCCCATTTCTTTGTTCACTCTTCAAGCGAGCAGAAGTCACTCCTCCAAATCACCAAGAAGTGCTCACATCTCTCCGGTTACTTCATTTGCCCTTGACTCAGAGACACTTACACATACCACATCTGCATCTCATGCTGTTCCTGAAGCTTCGCCGGCTGGTATTCCACAAGCACAAACTGCTTCTCATATTGACAGAGTCGGCAGTGTACTTGAGCACATTCAGAAACGCGTTGATGAGCTTGTGGCACTTCTCTACTCCACAAACAACCATGTCCAAATGCGCCTCGAGACTATGGAGAATCAGCTAGATGAGATTCAACGAAAGTTGGACGAGAGTCTTTAGCTATTCGTGACAAAAAGGGGGAGAGCATTCAGTAAGGGGGAGAAAAGTTCAAAGGGAAGTGTGCATAGTGATAGGGGGAGTACACACATACTTTTGTTTTTCGTCTTATCTTCTAAACTTATGGTTCTTATGGTTTTGATACACTGTGTTTTGGTGTATAACTGTTTCTAACTCTTTTCATATACTCTTGGTTTAAACTTTAATATATGTTGATGATGTTATTCAGGTATTTGTTGGTTTGTACCCATATGCTTATGTAAGCTTTTAGGGTTATTGTTTTATGCATAAGTTTGTAGGCTTTATGGTATGTACCATGCTTAAGTGCAGCCTTTATGCTATGTTGAAATCAGTACTTTAATCTAAATGTTCTGCATTTTGGTTTTTGTACTGTCACTCTTGTGCCCTTGTAGGATTGTTCCTAGATGCATATGCCTTGTGTGCTATGCATTGGTTGAGTGTTGAGCATACAAGTGTCTTGCCTTGTGCTTGTTAACTTGTATGTCCTTGTGTTCATTCCAAGTGTGAATGAGCACTGTGATCACTACCTTGTGGTGTTCACTTGGTTGATCAAGCCATGGTTTGTTTATTAACTCCATTTTTGCTTGATCTCATATTGCCTGTTTCATATGCATTTATAATTTTCTGCTTACAATGATCATGGTGTATTGTTGTGTTTCAGGAGTTTATGTTCATATGATTCAAGTGCTTCACAGCTTCTAGAGTTAGGTGTGAGTGAGTTTTGATCAACTGTTCCCAACTCACATGTTAAGTCTAGAGTCTGTTTTAGGGTTTTGTCACGGAATAGCCAAAGGGGGAGATTGTAAGGTTGAATTTATTCAACCATCTAATTGGCTTTATTCCGTGCCAAATTTGCTTGTAATTCAGCATTTAGTAACCCTGTATTTAGGTGGGATTGTTGTAAGGGTAGTGAGTGAGATAGAGTGAAGTTTGCTCAAGAGTGTGCAAGAAAACAGAGTGTCGCGGCTGGGACTCGCGGGTGGACTCGCGGCTTCAACCCGCCAGAAGATGCACACGTGCCAAGCATGCTGGAAGATGAACAGTCATGCTAGCTGGAGCACTACAGGACAAAATAGGACAACTGGCCATACGATTAACTCGCGACTGGATCTCGCGACTTGGTCAAGCCGCGAGGTCAAGCCGCGAGCCACCCCTGTTTTGGAAAAACCTGACGTTTCGCATTCCTCTTCACTCCAGTATAAATACCCTTTTAACCCACGATTGAAAGAGAGCTTCCAGAGAGAATTTTGAGAGAGAAACCCTAAAGAAAAACCAGATTGTTTCACCCACAATCTCTACCTTAGAGTCTCATCAAATTCCCTCACTCTCTTCCTCTCCATTGTCAAATCCTTGAGAGGCATTATACCAAACCTGGTTCTCACCATTATCATCTCTGTGAGACAGACGTTTGGAGTTCTGGGAAGCAGTTAGGAAGGAGCCAATCTTCATTGGTTGATGCTACGGTGTAGTAGCGGAATCCGGAAAGCTAGAAAAGAAAAAGGTTCGGCGCAACCTCGTTGGAGCAAGAAGCTTGGAGGGCTTAGGTGCATTGGGTAGATTAGGCTTGGAGGGTCTATTGCTGTCCTTGTATCCCAACTGTATTTTCTAGTGGATTGATTACCGCTTGGAGGGCGGCGGAGAGGTTTTTCGCCGAGGTCTTCGGTTTCCTCTTCGATAACACATCTGGTGTTATCTCTGTGTTTGCATCTTCCTTCCTCTCTATCTCTGCCTTTACATTATCTGCTGTGGTTTATTTTGTTGTGGCTTAGATAGTTGTTTAACCAATTCCATATTATAGCATATGTTAAGTTTCCGCACACTAGTTGTTTAACATATTGCTTGTGTTGATTAAGTTGGTTTTTGGGGGTCTAAACGTTCAAAAGTGTTTTTGTACACGTTTTTGAACTTTCAAGTTTAGATTCAACACACATAGTTTGAAAAAGTATGCAAAAATCAACACAACATGAAAGAAAAGTTTCTTCTCGAAGGTGTTATCCAAGCATGTTTCACGACCATTTCATTGACTTACCACCTATTTTGGAAAAAAGAATAAGAAAATAAGTATAAAGTTGAAAAACATCATATATACAACACAATGACACCAATATACACCATCATTGATTCTAAAAAAACACACACACACACCCCAATACTACTTGAAGACCGTACAATTAAACAAAGAAAAATCAAATTAAAATTTAAAGAGAACTAAAAGATTACCTAAAAGTTAGAGAGAAAATCTTTAAATTGAGAAAGAGCCTCTCCAAAGAGACTATGAATTAAGAGAGACTGAATTTGAGAGAGAAATTTTAGAATTAGTAGATATGAGAGTGAGATGGAAATTTGAGATATAAATTTTGTAGTTAGTAGATAAATTTGAATTTTGAGATAGGCGTAAGAGAAAGAGAGAAAGTGAGATGAGGAAAAAAAAAAAAAAAGTGAGGCTTGGGGAGAGAGAGAGGGAGAGAAACTGAGATGAGAAAAACATGGAGATAAAGTGGATGAGAGAAAGAGGGGAAAAAAAAAGATGTAGGAGAGAGAGAGAGAGAGAGAGAGAGAGAGAGAGAATTTGAGAGTTAAAAACCAAAAAAAAAAAAGATAGGCGTGGGTGTGAGGTAAATTTTAGATGAGAAAAAAGTAGGGAGATAAATGTGGATGAGAGAAAGAGGGAAACTAAGATGAGAAAAAAAGGGAGACATGCATGGGTGAGAGAGAAATATTGAGATGAAAAAAAAAAAGGGATAGACATGGGTGAGAGAGAGGAAATTAATGAAAAAAAAAATAGTGCAAATTTCCTAAATTTACCCACTACTCAATTACCCCCCTTTATTACATCAACAAAATTTGATGTGAAATAAAAATTTAATCTATTACAACAATATAATTTGATGTGAAATAAAATATTACCTATTGCAGCAACTTATCTCAATGTAAAATAAGTATTACCTATTACAACAACACATTTCAATGTAACATAATAATTATTGCTACAATCTCATATTGATGTAATAAATTTAACAAAACTGGTTGGCTTTACCAAAGCTAATTACCAAATTGGCTAGTTGTTATAAAATTGGCTTATTATTATTATTGTTGTTGTTGTTATCCATAATAGTTGGACTAGAGAACTGGAGTGGTCCTCCTTCGATCCCTACTTACCACCCAAAGCTAATTTTACCAAATTGGCTAGTTGATTCCCATGCATGCATGGGAAAGCCTTGTGCATTACAAGAGATATATATATATATATATATATATATATATATATATATAACACTAGTGTATTAACTATTAAGCTGAAGCATATTCTGGTTCAACAATATTGTTTTGGTAAGAAAGATTGATCTTTTAGATCTTAGGAAAATATATATGATTCGATCACGCTCTTCTTTTCATCTCTCTTTTTAGATTTCTTCTAACATTTCTCCTCATTTTTAAAGGGTATAAAGTCCCACATAGAACCTGTGGGGTATTAAACTTTTTCTCATTCCTATTGTCCAATAACATAGTCCTCCAATAAATCCGTTTCATACAAATAATGGAAATAGTGATAACAACTTCTTATTTGCCATTGGTTTTGCTAATCTTTTGATTATGCGCTTATAATTTGGCTTATGTTGTTTATTGGCTTATTGAAAAAAGAACTAAATATTCTGTTTCAGTTTATTGGCAAATTAATATGTATTATGTTGACTATATTCTTGATGACGTCCATGTTCTATAACTACCAGAAAACAAAGGTGTCCATATTCTGCATTAGAAGGAGACAAAGAGATAGAAATGGTACGTGGAAAATGATTCTCATATTAAAAGATCCTTCAAACTGTGAATTAATTAAGTTTGATTTAGTGGGACAGTGATCTGAACAAATAAAAGAATGGTTGGAATTTATGCAAATTCCATGCATATATCCACTTTATATTATACAATTAGATGGTCTAAGTGCTTAGTTTTTAAAGGTTGGGAAGGTATACGTAATCGGTGTCATAAATAATTTGGAGAAAATATGTCTTTCAATTCAACATTGTAGATATCTTATTTCATTATTAAATTATGATTCATAACCAATTGTGCGTGAATCCCATCAATGATGACCAAGTTAAATTATGTGCCTAAATTAACTCTCAAATCTCTCTCTGACTTCTCATTTTTAATTTTACTTTTAACATTAGTTTTATTAGGGAGTTTTATCATATTTTATTAGTTTTAACCTTTTATCTCTATTCGAAAGCAATTTTAAGCTGAATCAATTGTCATCTTAGTTTCTTCTCAAAAAAAATGTAATATGAACCAAACTAGGTGGGGGCCAAGGGGGCCCAAACCCCCCTAGTCCCAAGAAAAAAATGTCATATGAACCGAAATAGGTGTAAATGCACTTTTAGTCCTTACATTTTAGATATTTTTCTATTTTGATCTCTACATTTTAATTTCACCACTTTTAGTTCCTAAAACAATTAACGCGTGATATTTTAGTCCTTACCGTCAGCAAACAGACAAAAATTGTATACATGGCTAACAGAGAAATAAAATAATATTAAATTATTACTACGTGGCATACCCAAGCTCGACACGTGGGTTTCCCACCCCAAACCTTGTCACGTGACCATCACGTGAGTGCTTCATCAACCACCTCTGGCGCGTGGATTCTAAAAATCCCCTATCAGATATTGAAACCCTATAAGTAACTCTTAAAACACCATCAGCTTCTCTCTCTCTCTCTCTCTCTCTCTCTCTCTCTCTCTCTCTCTCTCTCTCTCTCTCTCAGATGTGGATGATCTGAAACCATTAGCCTCTCTCTCTCAAAGCCACCATCATCAAACATTTCCCAAAATACATCTCTGCCCTTTGAAGCCAAATACCCAAACTTTTCTCCGTTCCTAAAGCCAAATATCCACTTTTCTTGTAATTGCAGAGAAAAGTAAAGGCTGGGTGACCTTTGTCTTTGTGAAAAGGTATTAACTCTCTCTCTCTTTTTCTGTCTATGTCCTTTTTTATAGCTTTACAATATGCTTGTTGGTTGGATCAGGTAGTAGGAGCTGCAATGTTTTTGTATATGTAGACTTTTGACTGTTTGTTAGTCCTTATCTGCATGTGTTTGTTTGTGGTTTCCAATGTGGTCCATGTGTTCCCTGTGTGCCCCTGTTGAAGAGAGTTAAGTTAAATCTGTAACTACTTTCCATAGTGGAAAAATCATTGAAAAATATATTCCTAAAAGCAATACACATGATGAATCTTCCAAAATAAAGAGTAGCGATGAGGACCTTGAGCCTAAATCTAATGAAATTGAAAGGTGTCATATCCCTGCTCCCTTTCCCCAAAGATTAATTCCCCCTCAAAAAGTGAATCAAAATTTTGAAATCCTTGAAGTGCTTTAGCAAGTTAAAGTGAACATTCCTCTTTTGGATGCCATAAAGAAAATTTCATCATATGCTAAATTTTTGAAAGATTTTTGTACTTAAGCATAAGCTTAATGTACATAAGAAAGCATTTTTGATTGAACAAGTTGGTGTAATCATTCAAAACAATAGAACTCCTATATTTAAAGATCTAGTTTGTCCCACTGTTTCATGTGTGATTGGTAATTCTAAAATAGAGAAAGCTTTGCTTGATCTTAGGCCAAGTGTGAATCTTTTGCCATATTCAGTGTATGAGCAATTAGGTCTAGGCAAGTTAAAACCATCTTCCATAATTTTGCAGCTTGCCGATTAATCTATGATTGTTCCTAAGGGTGTTGTCGAGGATGTTTTGGTTCAAGTGGAAAAATTTTATTTTCCTATTGACTTTATTATTTTGAACATGCAGCCTATTCCTAATGCTAATTCTCAAATATTTGTGATTTTAGGACGCCCATTTCTTGCAACTTCTAATGCATTGATAAATTGTAGAAGTGGACTCTTGAAATTATCTTTTGGTAATATGACCCTCGAGCTTAATATTTTTAATACTTGTAAGCAACCTAGGGATGAAGAGGATGTGCATGAAGTTGACTTAATTAAAACACTTGTTCAAGAACAATTCAACAAAACATATTTTTTAGATCCATTAGAAACTTGTTTAGTCAATTGATTTGATTTTACTTTTGATGAGAATTCTAAAATTCCATACATTCATCATCTTTCAAAATTTGCATAGGAATTGGAAGAGAGCAATTGGAAATTGAAATATGAGGAGTTGCCACCTTGTGAGATAAAGTAGTTGCCATCTAGTGAGCAAGTACCTAAATGGGAGTTGAAGCCCTTTTCAAATGATCTCAAGTATTCTTTTCTAGGAATTGATGAGACATTTTCTATGGTAATATCTTTAGAACTTGACTCATTGCAAGAGTGTAAGTTATTAAATGTTTTAAGTAAACATAAGGGTGTCATAGGAAGGAACATGGATAACACAAAAGGACTTAGTCCATTGGTTTGTACTCATAGGATTTATTTAGAGGACAATGACAAACCATCTAGGGAGATTAAACAAGTTTTGGACAAGATGGTAAATCCAAATCGTAAAGATTGGTCTTTGAGGTTTAATGATGCACTTTGGGCCTACCGCATTGCCTATAAAAATATTTTTGGTATGACTTCCTATAGACTTGTTTATGGTAAAGCTTGTCACTTGCTTGTGAAATTAGAACATCAATCATATTGGGCAATAAAGATGATTAACTTTAACTTAGACAAGGATAGTTCATTAAGAAAATTGAAATTGAATGAGTTGGAAGAAATTCGACATGATGCAATGAGAATTTTAGGATTTCTAAAGAAAAAATGGAGGTTTTTCATGATAAACATATTTTAAGGAAATATTTTGAACCATCTCAAAATTTTCTTTTGTATAATTCAAGGTTATATTTGTTCCCCGGAAAATTGAGATCTAGATGGACTAGACCTTTCATTGTCAAAAATGTTTTCCCCTATGGTGCCATAGAAATTGAAAAACGTAAAAATGGCAACATATTTAAGGTGAATAGACAACTTCTTAAGAATTTTTCACAAGAGGAGGAATCCATTAATTTGGAGAATCTCATTTATCAAGACTTGCAAGCAATTAGCATTAGTGTTGGTGTCGTAGTTTAGATTTTTTTTTTCTTTTTATTATTTTTGTTGTTTTGTTTTCTAACCCATTTTGCAGGTGTTAAAGTTTGTTTATTTGTTCATTTATGTTCATCTCTTCAAGGTACTCTCCATATTCTCTACTCTTTATTGTTTTTCCTTATTAACATTGAGGATAATGTAAGTTTTTGGTTGGGTGGAGGAATTTGAGATGATTTGCATTTGGTTTTTTTTTTTTTTTTAATTATTTTTAGTAATTTTTGTTTTTGTTTCTAGTCCAATTTTCAAAAAAATAAAAAAATAAAAATGTGTTGCTTTACCAAGAGTTTTAAGTTGAAGTTCTTTATGCTACTTCTATCTAAAGAACTTCACCGTTTTCATACTCAACTATTATGCACATGCCCAAAAATCATTTTTTCTCAATTCTAGGAGGTCTGGATGTGGATACCGTATTTTGTCCACCCTCGATTTGTGTGCCAACCTCGAAAATTCTAAAAATATCGATTTTTCATCGAGAGACCATGGGAACATCTAGATTGAATTGGTGCAACCCGTATAGGCATCGAAGCACTCAAAGTGCCTTTTTAGTTCAAAAGAAAAAAAATGCCCACGGTTAGCCCAGGGTTGAATGAAGGTCAAAATTGGTCAAAACCACACCAAAAAAATAGTTTCCATGTTTTTACATCAAACCTGAGGTTATTGGAGATTTTTGTCAACTTTGACAAAGTTTGACCCAAAGTTGACTCTTGGAGGCGACTGAAAACCTAATTTTGATTTGACCATCATTGGAAACTAACTCCATTGTGTAGAGCATCAAATTCTCTTTCCGACAACTATTCATGGGTCAAAATTGGAGTTAAAACAGTTGAAATATCTTGAAAACCATTCTTGGCGCATCAACTTGCTCCCCAAGGCCATAACTTTTGATCTGACCATTGGATTTTTGAGATGTCAAGTATTCTAGAAATAAGACATCCATATGTTTCCAATGCCATTAAAATCACCTCAATCAGAGTTTGGAAAGGTCTTCATTGGCGATCGAAGTTGGAACCAAAAAGCTGGAAGAAGACATAACTGTTGACGTCACCTAGCGTGCACTTAGTGCACGTCAGACACGTTTTGGCCTATAAAATGCCCAAGACAGCCCCATACTTGAGTGAATTTGACTAGAAAAAAAAAAATTTTTGAGGACTTTAGGCATCCTTTTGGGCACTTTTCTCTCTCTTTTCTCTACATTTCTCTCCCAAAACACCCATAAGCCTTTAACTCTCCATTTTTCTACACATCAAGAGGTAGTGTTGCTCTCATCTCCCTTTCTTTTGTCAATCTACTTTGGATTTGAGGTTTCGGGGTGTGGATGTGGTTTTTTTAGCTACAAGGTACACCCATTTAATTTCCTAGCAAATATATTGCTTTCTTTTAATTTCCTAGCATGTTTATTGATTTCTTTTAATTTTCTATCATGCTTATTGCTTCCCTAGCATGTCTATTGCTTTCCTAGCATGTTTTACTACTTTCCTAGCATGTCTATTGCTTTTTTAGCATGCTTTACCGCTTTGATGTTGTTGACCTAGCCTTCTTGGGTCAAGATATGTCTAAATACCTTGCTTGTGCATCTTGCCATGTTTATGCCTAGTGCTTTTTATAGCTTTATAAATCTTGCTTATGCCTTTGTTCCTATGTCTTGCTTTCGAGTAGGATGTAGATCTAGATCTAGGGGTCTAGGCCTCCATCCACACACCCAAGTACAATAAAGGGTTTGGATTAATTCCTATTTGCATGATTTTACTTTGGTTGCCCTTATCCATGCTTGTATGTTTAGATCTCATTTCTTGCACCCTTACCATGTTTCATTTGTTTGATTTCCCTTTTTGGGCATGTGTGCTTGCCCCTTGTGGTGCCTCTTTGTTGGGTTTGGTTGCATCCTTCCTCTTTGTGGCTTGTTTGGGTGCAATCATGTTAGAGAGATCACATCTTAGGGATGTTGGCTTGCTTGCCGCTTGCCTTTCTCCCCTTTGCTTAGCTTTGCATGTTAGGGTTTCTCATGTTAGCCTTGTATATGCCTTATAACATGATTAGCTTACCCCTTTCTGTGTGATAGCATGCTTCGCTTCATTTGTGCTTGCTATGCTTACTTTGTGCCATCTCGTGTGGTTTTCTTGCTTTTGCTTGCATCTTTGCATCCTTGTTTATGTGTTCATGTATGTGTCTTTGTGTGCTTGTTGTGTCATCAAGCATCGTTCTATTTTGTGTGGGCTCATACCCGTCTTTGTACACGAAATCCCAAGTCCCTTTTAGGAACTTTGCTTGATGGCACACGTGTCGTCCGTACTCCAATCTAATGGAAATACGAACATCAAATCCAAACCCACATTTGTCCTTCTAAGACACTCTTTCTTGTTTGTTCGATTGATAACATACTTGTTTGCTCCTTTGCATGCTTTCTTTCCTCATTTTCTTGTTGGCATGTCTCCTTTCCTTTGCATGCTTGTCTTGCTTGTTTGCTTTGTACTTTATTTCTTTCTTTGCTCTCTATTTCGCTTGTTTGCTAGCTTTGTGTTTTCCTTGTTCATTGCATGTACACTTGGAGCATGGGTGCAACTTCTAAAATGCAAGCAAAAAGGGCAATAATTAGTAGATTATAAGGCTTGGCCTCTTTGTAGGGTCCTCTCTCTTTCTCTCTCTTAGCCTTTTCTTTAGAATTATGTCTATACCTTTCTAGATTAGGGATTTCTTTTTCTGTACTATGCTTGGGCCACATTCTTAGGATATGGCAATGTTTGATCTTTATTTTTCCTCTACCTTGGTTGGGCCATACCCTTTGGATGTTAGCAATGTCTGATTTATCTTTCTATACCTTGCTTGGGCCACATGCCTAGGGTATGGCAATATCTAATTCTTTCCTTTTCTTGTACCTTGTTAGGCCATACCTTTGGGATGTTAGCAATGTTTGGTTTATCTTTCCGCTCTACGTGTTTGCATTGTGCATGTATCTATATACATGGTCATGCACTTTGTATGATCGACTCGTGGTCAGGAGGGTAGCCCTTCGTGATCATAGGTGCTCTTAAGCTTAGAGTGTGGGTATGCATTCAAGGCGATTGCTTTAGATGCATATTCATGCTATACTGTGAGCATGATTGTCACAATGTGATTGCCTTCGATCCATGTCAATTAGTGACATTGGTTTCTTTATGAATGTGACATGTTTCAATGTGTTTAGTGCTTTGGTGAGCTCTGGCTTGCCTTAGTATGAACATACTGCCGCATGCTGTATACATAGGGCGAAACTCTAACGGATTTTCATCGTGAAAATAGGGCATCTTTTTGCCATATTCTCACAGTGAAAACTTGGTGAGAATAGTATTTTGTGTGCTATGAAGTACTTGACCCAAAATGCCGCCTGATTTCAATCACGAAAATAAGGCAAAATACTGCTGAACTTTTGCCATGGACATTTGGCAATAATTCCAAATGTGCTAGCAAAGCATTGATAAAGGCTACACCCCTTTCCAAAATCCTCATAGCCCAATTCTTTTAAAGCCTCAAAAGCTAATGCCAATAGCTTGTATTTAACTACCAATAACCGAAAATTAAGATTTTATCAAAACAAAGGGTTGTCTTTGGACAGGCATTGTGGGGTGCCTAACACCTTCCCCACAATTAACTAGACTTCTGAACTCAAGAATTAAGATTTTTTACCATCTGTATTAGATTAAGAAAAATTACCATTTTTCTTAGCCTATGATTGGTAATAAAATCAAATAGAGTCAAGTGACCAATCATACCTTAGAAAAAACTCAATGATTGGTGGCGATGACCTTTGGTAATAATAGATTGAAATTGACTCAATCTAGTTATACACCAAAGGTTACTCTTCTTTTCACCCTCTTTCATAGCACCCGAGCCCATGCCTTCCCTCCGAACAAGTGTTTTGAGAGAGGAAATTGCACTTAGTGCACGTTGGGGTTTAAATATTTTTTTAACTGATGTTTTAGCTGCGAGTGTGCAGTTGAACGCTAACCGTACCTGTTGTGCACTTAGTGCACGCCGTGTGTCATGTTAACGTCAGCAAGCTTGTCCTTTTTCTCCAACTTTTCAATTCTAAATTTGATCAATCATTTGAAGGCCTTCCCTTGCTCTGATTAATATGATCTTGGTACCACTGGAAAGATATGGCTGTCTAGTTTCCAGAAAACTAGACATTTTGAAACTCAGATGGTCGGATCAAAAGTTATGGACTCAAGAAGCAAGCTAACATGCCTAGCATGGTTTTCAAGATATTTCAACCATTTTAACTCTGATTTCAACCCATGAGAAGTCATTGAAAAGGTAATTCAATAATCTTCTTAATGGCATTGGTTCTAACCCATTTTGATAGTCTGATCAAAATTAGATTTTTTGGTTATTCCTAAGAGTGAACCTTGGGTCAAAGTTGTCAAAAATCTCTAATAACCTTAGGTTTGATGTAAAAACTTGGAAAATGATTTTTTGGTGTGGTATTGACCAATTTTGACCTTCGGTCAACCCTGGGTTAACCAGGGAATTTGGATCTAAAATGGCACTTTGAGTGCTCCGATGCCCAAATGGGTTGAACCATGACAATCTAGATGTTCCCATGGTCCCTAGGTGAAAAAATGATATTTTTAGAATTTTCGAGGTCCAACATGCAAATCGAGGACAAACAAAGTACGATATCCACAATAGTGATTTGATGTCTTTCATGGATGGTTTCTCTAGCTATAACCATATCAAGATGGCTTCTAAGGACATGACCAAGGCCACCTTTACCACAAAATGGGGGATCTATTACAGCACAGTAATGTTGTTCAAATTAAAGAATGCAGGGGTGATATATCAAAGGATGGCTATATCCTTGTTACATGACATGATGCACAACAAGGTAGTGATGCATGTTGATGATATGTGTTAGGTTCTAAAGACTTAGGTTTTTATGTATTTAGAACTCTAATGTGTATTATTGGCAAACCATGATCAAAATAATATGGTTAGTAGTGTTTAGTCTTGCTCAAAGTTGTATCTTTTATGTAAAGTTGGAATTGAGCTAATGCAGAAGTTACTATGCATTTCGGCCTGGCTCAATCAATCAAAGCTTAGGCTCAATCGATCGAATCTCGGGCAGAATGCGTTTTTTTTACAGATTTCCAACTCATCCCTAGTTAGTTTAAAACGTTTAGGGTTTTCTAATTTGTCCTAAGTATAAAAGGCAAACCCTAGCCACGTTTTAGTGTTGCTTATATTGCTGTTTGTGTAAATCTCTTGTGAGATCTAGAGATATTATCTACACCTTGATGATCAACTCAGTTGCTGCCATTGAAGCTTAAAGAAACACAAGCAGGTGTGCTTGTATCTGGTGGTAAATCCAAGAAAGAAGGAGTCCGTGGATTCGGAGCTTGCACGTGGTCGTGTCAGTAAGTTCTACTGGTGGGTAGCAATAAGAAGTCAGCGTAGGGGCTTGTAAGTCATATTGTCTAAATTTTGATTCTTTCAAGATAGTGGATTCAGGTTTACCTTGAGGATAGCTAAGTTAAATCCTCCCCAGGTTTTTACCGGTTTGGTTTCCTGGGTGATTATATCATTGTGTTATTTATCTTTCCGCTGCTTTGCATGATATGATTATTTTGATTGTGATAACCTAGTTTTGTTAAATTGGACTAAGTAACAACTTGACTAATTACCTAGGCTAATCCAATTGTGTTTTTAAGGGGTCAAAAAACCATCAATATGATAGTGAAATCTAGGGATAGAGGTGGTCATATAGTCAACTTTAGATAGTTTTTTGAAAGGAGGAAGGAATTCAAGCTTAGGTTGAACTCCTAGAAGTGTACCTTTGGAGTGACCACTGAGAAATTGCTAGACTTCCTAGTAAGCAATAGAGGGATAAAGGTTGACACATCAAAGATCAAAGCCATTTTGGACATGCCTCCTTCTAAGAGTGAGAAGGAGATAAGAGGATTCCTAGGTTGACTTTAGTACATCATCCAATTCATATCCAAGCTCACTTGTACTTGTGAACCGGTCTTCAAACTTTTGAGAAAGAATGAACCCCACCCATAGAATGAGGAATGCCAAAAAGCCTTTGAAACCATCAAGGAATACCTCTTCAACCCACCTATCCTAATACCTCAAGAACCCAGAAAGCATTTACTCCTCTACCTTTCAATGATTGAAGATGTTGTAGGGAGTATGTTGGCCCAAGAAGACGATAGTAAGAATGAGGGAGCCATGTACTACTTAAGTAAGAGGCTACATGATTATGAGACTAGGTAAACATTCATAGAGAAATCCTATTTTTCCCTTATGTGGGCCGTTCAGAAATTGAGACATGTCATCCTACCATTCTAAGTATGGATTTTTGCTAGAATGGACCCCCTAAGGTATCTATTTGAGAAACCTACCTTGAATGGAAGATTGTCAAGATTGTTGATCCTACTAGTCAAGTTTGATTTGAAGTATGTGGCTAGGAAGACTATCAAAGGGGGGAGTGCCATATCAAACTTCTGTGTCAAGAACCCCGTGGAAGGAGAGGGTAGTAAGGAGGATTTTCCCAATGAAGACATATTGAACATAGAACTTGGAGCATGGAAGATGTACTTCAATGGAGCGGTGAATTAGTATAGGAATGAGATAGGAGTGTTGTTAATCACCTCTAATGGATCACATATACCCATGTCTGTTAAGTTAAACTTCAAGGCAACCAACAATATGGCAAAATATGAGGCTTGTATAGCTGGAATGGAAGCTGTACGTGAACTAGGAGCAAAAGAAGTAGAGGTTTATAAAGACTCAATGTTGGTCATAGCTCAAACCTAGAAATTGTGGAAGGTAAAAGGAGAACATCTGAAACCATACCAAAAGTACTTGGAAGAGTTAACAAAGACTTGTGATAAGATCAAGTACACCATCATTCCTAGAGCTTAGAATCAATTCACAGATTCCTTGGCTACCTTGGCCTCCACGGTTGAAATACCCGTGGGGATATCGACATGTCCTTTGGAGATTGAGCAAAAGTATCAAGTGAGGCATAAGGAGGATGAAGACCTAGTAATCTTAGCCATAGAGGAGGAAGAGATTCCTTGGTATTACAGCATTCTGAAGTTCCTAGAGCTAGGAATCTATCCCAAACAGGCTAACAAGAAGGAACGTCATTCAATGAGAATGATGGCAATACAATATATCCTATGCAGAGGTCAACCTTATAGGAGATCTTATGAGGTATACACCTTTGATGCTTGAAGAAGGATGAAGCTGAAAGAATCATGGAACTACCAAGGAATTTGTGGTACACACATGAATGGGAAGATGTTAGCAAAGAAGATCCTAAGGATGGGGTAATATTGGATTACAATGGAAACCAATTGCATGACCTTTGTTAAGAGTTGTCACGACTATTGGACGCATGCCAATCTAAACCATGTGACACCTAATGAGCTATATAGTATGACCAATCAATCCTCAGTGATCAGTGAGGTCCATCATTAGGTTATAAGGTGGCCTTAGGGTTAATTGGATGCTTGAAGTGAAGGATATCAAGCTCAAAACATTCATATATGGGTGATTATTTGGCACAAGCTCCATAGACTAAGTAGTTGCTCTCAATTAGGACTTTTTTAAGACTGTAATGTAAGGATATGGTTTTCCTAGGCTTACAGGAGGATATTTTTGGCCATGAAATTCTTTGAAAGGTTTCCTAAAGTCAAGAATTACACTTCATCAAGAACCATTTTGGTTGCCTCTCATGCTTGGCAATATTCTCAATTTTAGTCCATTATTTGAATTTTGCCCATTTCCATCTTTTTGGGGCTTTCATTTGATTTTTCTTGGCCCATGTCTCTTAATTGTATCAGGCTGAATTTTTTCTTTTGCCCTCTCTTTGCTTAGGGCTTCATTTGACTTGATTGGCCTATGACTTTGTCATTTGATTGATTTGGGCTCTTTTTTTTTTTTTTTTTTTTCAATTAGAGTCATTTGATGGACTTAAACCTTGGAGGTCACCTAGCATGAGATTCTTGTAACCATCTAATCCACCCTAGTGTAGGGGGTAATCCTTGATTGGGTTAAACAATAAAAGAATTCAACAGGCTCATCTAGGCTAGCAATATTTCTCTACAAGTGGGATGGTAGTGAAATGAATGCCTTTCTCCATCATCCTGAGCACTTACTTCTTAGCCTAAGGAGCTTGAGTGCCAAATTATATATTCAGGTAATTTTTGAAAAAAATATTTTCTTTCTAGCTCAAAGGGCTATCAAGTGATATAGCTGTTTGGATAGCTGAAACAAATGCCTCCATCATTTCAAATCCAATCAGTTGGTCAATGAAACTTGAACATATGATCATTCAATGATTTAGGGTCCGCATCGATTTTGGGTAGGACCTTCCCAAAGGGTGATTGTCAATATGAGAATTGAATATGACATTTTGCAAAAGTGGTGAATATTTCATGAATGTAAGGTTGTTGAGATGGGATATTATGATTTGAGTGTTTAGGGATCACATGCCCCTCATCCCTGGTAAAGGATGACCACTTCACTCAAACAACTCTTTCCCCATAAAAGAAGGTTTTGGCATTGACTTGCCACTCTTAAAAGATGCATGCGTTTCAAAACATAGATTTTCATGATTTGATCTTTTGATTTGAACCTTTATGCTTTGATATTATTTTGGGAAATCTCTTTTTTCTTTTTCTTTTTTTAAATGTGTGGAAGACTACAACAAACCTAAGCCAACCGAGATGAGAGAAGGTTTTGTTGGGATAGTGTCTAGGACAAGGTGGCAAGGACAAACTTGGGTTCCAATGTTTCTGATGGATGGCATTCCCAATATCTAGAAGCTTTTGGATATATCCACTCAAGGGATGGAGGTCTCCTTCTCGCAAAGATTCCTTAGATGATTGACTCCACGCTTGGCATACATCTTGGGATGAAGATTTTCTGATCTAGGGTGAAGATCCATGTGAAGCACAAGTAGTAAACTTCATTTTCATTTGAAGCGTTAAGATGACCTGTCAAGGCAACATGCCACATTAGGGACCTAAGAAAAAGCAATATGATAATGACAAGAAGGGATGTTAGTACAACTCCCTGAAATTTTGATGGGGCATTGTCGCCCAAATGTTGAGCAAGCAAGCGGCTCTTTGATTATATCATCACAAATGTTCAGATGTTTGTCATCACTACTCATTGAAGAGTGTGATTCGAGTGACGTCTTGTCTTGATTAAAGCATGTTCCAAATTTGTTGGCATTCATCGTGAGCAAGTTCTGACATTGTATCACTGAAGTAGCCAAAGCCAATTTTTCATGCATCTGAGAATTGTCAAGCGCATCACCATGGCTAAGGTGGTCCTAATACCGTTGGGAATGTTCCTAAAAAGGAAATGGAAAAAGTTAGACAAAGACTTTGCTCATTGTAAGATCTGATAAGATTGGAGACTTTTTACATTTCTCTCTGAATGAAGGCTTGGTTTGCCTTTTTCTATTATCAATGCGGAATTTAGGCTTCCAAGGAATGCTTCAAGAAAACTACAAGATCTTCTAATGATCTTGCAAAGAAATTTTGACTTTTGGCTCTTGCTAAAGCTCAAGATGCGGTCGAGACTATTGTTCAAAAGTCCATTCGAAAGGGAGAGACCATACAAAAAAAGCTACCTAAGTTTGGCATTTTCCATGGTCTTTCAATCACTTTCACAACTTGGTAAGATTTTTAACTGAAGGGTGTGAGGATTCATATATCAAGATATTGAGGCAAGTTGAAGAAAACCAAGTTTTGAGCTGGTTGATCTTGCTTGAGAGATGCTCGGTTATTTTTACCCTTTAGGAATGCTTTGACAGAAGAGCATGCAGGCCGTACAGATTGACTCCAACTTTTGGCTGAATTCCGCTCCTAGACTTGCGGTAGTTAACCCTCATGGACAATGTGAAGGGCTACACAATAGAATTTTAGTGGTCTTATAGGAATGAGACCACCAAAAAACTGCCCTAGTATCATATTGGGAGCACCTAAAGGCTTGGCCTTCTTCCAATCCATATGGACGTCTCGTGGATCACTGATCTTACCAATTGCTCTTTTAATACCTTAACAAAATTGGCTGCTACTCATGTTTGAGATAGGGAATTTGGGGCCCTTGGTGGCTTCCAAGAAGGAAATTAGTCAACATTATTGGAGTAGACAACTCAAGTTATGCTTCTCTTACTTAATGTTTGATAAACCGAAGCCAGTACCTAAAAAGGGAATTCAAAAGAACCGAGGTTATTAGGGAATCTTGGCCCTGAAAGAATCCAACGAAGTTGGAAATACCTAGGCCCTCCTCCAATAGAGTGGCCTCATGGATCCTTTTAATTGTCCATTCTCATGTTCAATATAGGTGTCTCATGCTGATTGATTGAGATGTTGCATCCACAAGGTAAACCAAAGTAGGTTTATTGCAATCTTCAACTCCTTAAAGTGAGTTCTTGAATGAGCTATTCATGGCTTATGTATTCAAAAATGGTTCCACAGGTTTCTTTCATCTCTTTATTTGTTTGTTTTTATCTCCACTCTTTTGCTTTATATCTTCTTGGGTAGTTTAGATTCATAGTTTGTTTGATTCAAAAAAGCATCTTAGGTCATTTAGACTAGGTTTTGATTGATGTTGCATGTTGTGTTTTTAGGCAAGGTTACGTACGCAGGCTCATGCATGCGTACACACCTTCATGACCCTGCGCACACAGGCTTCTGCCTATGTACGCAAGCTTAGCCCAGAAACCCAAAATTGATTTTTTCTTGCTTTTATTTTGTTTAAATGCATATGTTGGCTCTTTGAAAGTTCAAATATGTGTATTAACACCCTTGAACGTTTAGACCCCCAAATTATAACTTAACCAATTCAAGCATTAAGTCAAACAACTAGTGTGCGGAAACTTAACATAAGCTATAATGTGGAATTGGTAAAACTATCTAAGCCAAATTAAAATCACAACCCACAGCAGATAATAAAAAGGCAAAGATAGAGAGGAAGGAAGATGCAAACACAAAGACAACACGCGATGTGTTATCGAAGAGGAAACCGAAGCCCTCGGCGTAAAACCTCTCCGCCGCCCTCCAAGCGGTAAACAATCCACTAGAAAATATAGTTGGGATACATGGACAGCAATAGACCCTCCAAGCCTAATCTACCCAGTGCACCTAAGCCCTACAAGCTTCTTGCTCCAACGAGGTTGCGCCGAACCTTTTTCTTTTCTAGCTTCCCGGATTCCGCTACTAGACCATAGCATCAACCAATGAAGATTGGTTCCTTCCTAACTACTTCCCAGAAATCCAAACAACTCTCTCACAGTGATGATGATGGTGAGAACAAGGTTTGGCAAAATGCCTCTCAAGGATTTGACAATGGAGAGGAAGAGAGTTGAGGAATTTGATAGCATCAACCAATGAAGATTGGTTCCTTCCTAACTACTTCCCAGAAATCCAAACAACTCTCTCACAGTGATGATGATGGTGAGAACAAGGTTTGGCAAAATGCCTCTCAAGGATTTGACAATGGAGAGGAAGAGAGTTGAGGAATTTGAAGAGACTCTAATGTGTAGATTATGGGTGAATCAATCTTGTTTTTCTTTAGGGTTTCTCTCTCAAAATTCTTTCTAGAAACTCTCTTACAATCGTGGGTAAAAGGGGTATTTATACTGGAGTGGGAGAGGAATGTGAAACGTCAGGTTTTACAAAACAGGGGTGGCTCGCGGCTTGACCTCGCGGCTTGACTAAGTCACGAGATCCAGTCGCGAGATAACCGTATGGCCAGTTGTCCTGTTTTGTCCTATAGTGCTCCAGCTAGCATGACTGTTCACCTTCTGGCATGCTTGGCACGTGTGCTGCGTTTGGCAGCTTGCAGCCGCGAGTCTCTGTTTTCTTGCACACTCTTGAGCAAACTTCACTCTATCTCACTCACTACCCTTACAACAAACCCACCTAAATACAGGGTTACTAAATGCTGAAATACAAGCAAATTTGGCATGGAATAAAGCCAATTAGATGGTTGAATAAATTCAACCTTACAATCTCCCCCTTTGGCTATTCCGTGACAAAACCCTAAAACAGACTCTAGACTTAACATGTGAGTTGGGAACAGTTGAACAAAACTCACTCACACCTAACTCTAGAAGCTGTGAAGCACTTGAATCATAAGAACATGAAACTCCTGAAACACAACAATACACCATGATCATTGTATGCAGAAAAAACATGAAATGCATATGAAGCAAGCTAAAGGTGATCAAGCAGAGATGGAGTTAAGAAACAAACCATGGCTTGATCAACCAAGTGAACACCACAAGGTAGTGATCACAGTGCTCATTCACAGTTGGAATGAACACAAGGACATACAAGTTAACAAGCACAAGGCAAGATACTTGTATGCTTAACACTCAACCAATGCATAATACACAAGGTATATGCATCTAGGAACAATCCTACAAGGGCACAAGAATGACAGTACATAAATCAAAATGCAAGACATTTAGATAGAAGTACTGATTTCAACATAGCATAAAAGGCTGCATTAAGCAAGGTACAAACCATAAAGCCTACAGAATATGCTGTAAGGTTGAATTTATTCAACCATCTAATTGGCTTTATTCCGTGCCAAATTTGCTTGTAATTCAGCATTTAGTAACCCTGTATTTAGGTGGGATTGTTGTAAGGGTAGTGAGTGAGATAGTGTGAAGATTGCTCAAGAGTGTGCAAGAAAACAGAGAGTCGCGGCTGGGACTCGCGACTGGACTCGCGGCTTCAACCCGCCAGAATCTGCACACGTGCCAAGCATGCTGGAAGATGAACAGTCATGCTAGCTGGAGCACTACAGGACAAAACTGGACAACTGGCCATACGGTTAACTCGCGACTGGAACTCGCGACTTAGTCAAGCCGCGAGGTCAAGCCGCGAGTAGACATGGCAAAACGGGTCAGACCCGTTTTGACCCGACCCGTTTGACCTGCAACCCGTTTGACCCGTAACCCGATTGACCCGTTTAAAAATGACCCGTTTTAACCCGTGACCCGTTTTGACCCGCGACCCGATTGACCCGAGACCCGATTGACCCGACCCGAACCCGAACCCGAACCCGACCCGCACATTTTGCCACGTTTACCAATGTTGAGTAGATTTAGATTGAGGTGTAATTTTTATAAAATATTTACTTATTCTTTTTTACTTAATATGTTATGTACTCCATTATAGTTTGTTATTTTTTACTTGCCACCTTTATTTTCTCTTCCTACTTTAAATAGATTAAAGATTATACCAAGATTAGTTTCTAGAAAGCTGGAACAGGAGTTGCACCAAATTTGGGTATCAATTCAAGTGTTTAGTGGTAATTGGTAACAATATCACTAGTGAGAATCTAATTACAATTAAGGAACTCATAAACAATTGACAGATTGCATCTATTTCAAAAAAAAAAAAAAAAAATTGTTTGAAAAATACGGGTCAACTCGACCCGACTCACGACCCGACTCAACCCGCGACCCGTTTGACCCGCAACCCGATTGACCCGTTTTAAAAATGACCCGTTTTGACCCGTGACCCGTTTAACCCGCAAACCCGATTGACCCGACCCGAACCCGACCCGACCCGCCCGTTTTGCCACGTCTAGCCGCGAGCCACCCCTGTTTTGGAAAAACCTGACGTTTCGCATTCCACTCCTCTTCAGTATAAATACCCTTTTAACCCACGATTGAAAGAGAGCTTCCAGAGAGAATTTTGAGAGAGAAACCCTAAAGAAAAACCAGATTGTTTTACCCACAATCTCTACCTTAGAGTCTCATCAAAATCCCTCACTCTCTTCCTCTCCATTGTCAAATCCTTGAGAGGCCATTATACCAAACCTGGTTCTCACCATTATCATCTCTGTGAGACAGTCGTTTGGAGTTCTGGGAAGCAGTTAGGAAGGAGCCAATCTTTATTGGTTGATGCTACGGTGTAGTAGCGGAATCCGGAAAGCTAGAAAAGAAAAAGGTTCGGCGCAACCTCGTTGGAGCAAGAAGCTTGGAGGGCTTAGGTGCATTGGGTAGATTAGGCTTGGAGGGTCTATTGCTGTCCTTGTATCTCAACTGTATTTTCTAGTAGATTGATTACCGCTTGGAGGGCGGCGGAGAGGTTTTTCGCCGAGGTCTTCGGTTTCCTCTTCGATAACATATCTGGTGTTATCGCTGTGTTTGCATCTTCCTTCCTCTCTATCTCTGCCTTTACATTATCTGCTGTGGTTTATTTTGTTGTGGCTTAGATAGTTGTTTAATCAATACCATGTTATAGCATATGTTAAGTTTCCGCACACTAGTTGTTTAACATATTGCGTGTGTTGATTAATTTGGTTTTTGGGGGTCTAAACGTTCAAAAGTGTTTTTGTACACGTTATTGAACTTTCAATTGGTATCAGAGCGGGTGCACATCTGTTAGGTTTCATTATCATTGTGTGATCCTTGACTCCCTTTCTTTTTGAGATGGATAGGTCTCAATCCCTTAATGCACCTCCATATTTTGATGGAAGTAATTATGCATTTTGGAAGGTTCGTATGAGAGCCTTTTTATGCTCTATTGATGAATCCGTGTGGGATGCTGTAGAGATGGGTTGGACCAAACCTGAAGCAGCCAAATCCACATGGGATAAGGCAGCTCTTACTGCATCTAATGCTAACAGTAAAGCACTAAATGCTATTTTCTGTGGTGTGTCTCCAGATGAATTTCACAGGATTTCTCACATTATTATTGCCAAAGATGCATGGGAGATTCTGGAAACAACTTATGAAGGCACGAAGAAGGTGAAAGATACCAAGTTACAAATGCTAACCACTCGGTTTGAGGAGCTCAAGATGAGTGAGGATGAGTCTTTCGACTCGTTCTATGGGAAGTTAAATGAAGTGGTTGTCAGTAAGTTTAACTTGGGGGAGAAGATGGAGGACTCTAAGATTGTAAGGAAGATCCTCCGATCACTGCCGGAAAGCTTTCGTGCCAAAGTGACAGCCATTGAAGAGAGCAAGGATCTTGACGACATCAAGGTTCAGGAGCTGGTTGGTTCTCTACAGACCTATGAAATGTCGCTACCAAATCAACGGAAGGGTAAATCCATTGCTCTAAAGACCGTTAATGAGAAGGTGGAAGATCAAGGCTCGTCAGGAGAAGATATGGTTGACAAGGATGTAGCCTATCTTGTTAAAAATTTCAAGAAGTTTTTGAAATTCAAAAACAATGGAAAATTTGATGATAAGAGAAATTTCCAAAATTCTGGAAGGGAGAAGAGGGATTTCAAGAGGAAAGATGGAAAAGAATCCCAATCCACACAAGGTGTTACTTGTTTTGAATGCAACGGGCATGGACACTTCAAGAGGGAATGTCCTAACTATTTGAAATCAAAAGGCAAGGTGTACGCCACGACTTTGAGTGATTCAGATTCGTCCGACTCAGAATCTGAGGAGAGCTGTGATGGAGAAGGGAACTACTCAGCTTTCATGACTATTGCTCATGTTGAGCCTTCGGATGAATTGAATTTGCTTGTTCAAGACCTTGGAGAACATAGTGAGGATGACTCACTAGGAATTGCTGAAGAATCAGAAGCTGAAGAAGAAGAAAGCACAGCAACTCTTCAAGAAAATTACAACTCACTTTTGGAGAAATCAGGTGAATACACAAGGGTAGCCAAGGCAGCTGTGAGAAAGATGAAGAAGGCTGAGGAGGACTACAAAAGTCTCCTAATCCGGTATAGGGAGGCCAAATGCGAGATTGAAACTCTTAATGGTGAGCTGTCCGAAGCCTACACTAAAGTGAGATTCCTTGAGAATGAGGTTGTTCAAGCAAATGCAAAAATAGAGAGGGTCACCACCAAGAAGCTTGATGATGTTATATCATCTCAAAAGAGCTTCTCAGACAAATCCGGACTGGGATATACCGGAGGAAGTAGCTCAACTGGAAATGTCACCAAAGAAGTGAAGTTTGTGAAGTCCAAAGATCCAGTTGTAGCTGACTCTACGAGTGTGAACCTCGAGGTGGAGAAAAAGAAGAATGTGGTAGAACAACGGATGCTGAATCATCGAAATCAGTCTATGGGCAGGTCCGAGTCTCGTGCCAAGTCACGTCCACGACCACAAAGAGGTCCTAGAGGAATGTATGTGTGCCATTATTGCGGACTTCAAGGGCACACTCGACCAAATTGCCAAAAGCTGAGGGCAATGAACAGTGCTACTCCTCAAAGGTCAGGAGGACCAAGAGTTGATAGGAGAACTTGGGCAGGTGATCAACCTAGAGAGCAACATGGAGATCCCGGAATGATGGACGTGATGAAGATGATTGGTGCATTCACCAACTGCTTGGAAAGCTTCTCACGAAGGTTTGAAAGCCCTAACTCCCGTACCCAATCCTCTAAGGAAATCACCCCAAACGTAAGTGTCGTGTGGGTGAAAAGGGGTACTCATGCATAAGCATTACAACATGTCCATGCATTAATACTTCCTATGCTTTGTGACTATGGTTGTTTGATATGCTTGTTGTTTTTGATTTTGTTTGTTTGTTTGTGAATTTTTCTTAATTGTGTTTTATCAATCTTTTTGTTTCTTGAGTCAAAAATCCAAAATTACATAAAAAAATTTGAAAATCAAAAGGCTTGATTGACTTTGTTGAGTTTTTGTCTTAAAACTCGTTTTGCCGTGTACCTTTGTGCTAATGGCTTTGTGCATTTTCGAACATTACTTGTTTTCATGCACTCATATCACTATGGGAAAAATCTTGAAATCTATGTGATTGTTGTAAATAGATCTTCAAACTTGTCATGAATGATTAGTGAATGGTTATGTTGATCTTGAAACTTGCATAGACTTGTGTCTATATCTCTTCCCACCTTTTTATTTTTTTGCTAAAAAGAGCTCACTAAATGTAAATCTCCAAATGAAAAGAGATATTGAGCTGCAAAAGCCTGTCGCACATTCTAGTATTTGACTAGGAAAAAGGGTAAGCGACTTTATATTAAAAGTGAAATTTCTTTCAAAAAGGCCAAAGGCCTATTCTTCAAAGAAAAATGTTATATATCCCTCTCACAATGAGAGATGATTGCCTCAAAAGATCAAATGTTATGGCTGAAAGTGGAGTCAAATGAAAGGCTCCAAGTTATGTTATCAAGTTGTGTGGGAAGTCATATATTCATATTTCTATAATTGAGATTGGTCACATGATCTAGTGCTAATTGTGTATGCCTTGGTTGAATTGATCATTGAAGCTTCACATTAGACAAAGGACTATTTCATTGTTGATATCCACACACAACACACAAGTTTATGTTTGATAAATGCCGTATTCATTTGTGTGATTGTACTTGATAAAATGTGTTTTCACATGCTCAATCTGTGTTAATTCAAGCACAAAAAGATTTTTGAGTGTTTTAGGTGTTTTTGGAAAGTGTTTTGCTGAAAAATCTGAAAAATTTCAAAAATACAGTTTTGCCCTGTTTTGGCGGCTCAGTCGCGGGTGTGTCAAGTCGCGAGACTCAGTCGCATCTTCGCTGGTCAGTTTTGGCGACTTGTTCGCGAGTGGAAGGTCCAGTCGCGAGATTCACTCAGAGATTTTCGCGGCTCAGCTCGCGACTTACTCGCGGGTAGACCTTCCAGTCGCGAAAAACACTTAGAAAAATTTTTCAAAATTTTCATCTTGAGTGCTTTGGTGGCTTGAGCTGGCGACTGTGTGGCGATTTGAACCAGTCGCGAAAATCGCGTGTTTTGCAGAAACAGGAGCAGTTTTTAAACCTCTTTCAGTTTTCCCTCGAACTTTTGTAACTGTTCACCTTCTCTTAAAACTGCTGTTTTCTCCCAAACCTCTTCGTGAATCCAATTTTTTTTTCAAACCCTTTTGGTGCTTCATTTCTTCTCCAAATCATCAAGAAAAGGTATGGGTTTTGATTTTTTAATCTCTGTTTCTTTTTCCTGCTTATTTCTGTTACTGTTTGGACTGCTATTGTGTTCGTTATTCTTATCTCTATAAGTAATAGGTTTGGAGTATCCTGCTTTTGATATTGTTCTCACCCGTTTTCATGCTGAGCAGTCAATGTGTTTTTCTTTGTTCTGAATTTTTGCTGATTATTGAATCTGCGAATCTTTTCTGAAATGGGTTTGGTGTTTATGTGACTTACTCATTACTCTTGCCTGAATATTGATGTGTGGATGTTAGGTTTATTCATGATTGAAATATTTTCCCCATGTTCATGTCTCTGTTGGAGTGACGTTTGTTATCTGTTCTAAATGTTCATATGCTGTTTGTTATTGCATATCATGGTCATGTTAACCTGTCTCAATGACAGTTGTTGCGTCTCTCTTTGTCTTGGTGCACTTTCACCAAGTTTGATGCACGTATTGATTTGTGCTTCTGTGGTTTGGGTCTGCACTATATTCAGTCTGGGTTTTTATATTGAAATATTGTTTATACTGAATCTTGTTGACAATCTTCTGTGGGGTATTGTTGCTTGGTTCTTTTCTGTTGGTCTGTTCTCTTGCAGATGTCTCGTCGATCTTCCAGGGGTAAAGACATTGTTGCTGACGAATCAGCATCCCCAGTTGCTAAAAGGACTCGTCTATCATCTCAAGCATCTCAAGATCCCAATGAGGATAGATTCAGAGTTCCCCTGAACTCACACGCCTACTCAAATGTGTTTGACAAGTCAACAACTATAGTGGAGCGGGTAGTAGAGTTCAACACCTTAGGGACTACATTCATCCCTCGAATCTTTGAGAAACGAGACTGGGCAAACTTGTTCGGAAACTTTGATGATCCAATGGATGAGCTGGTCAAAGAATGCTTCTCCAATGCCTCTGATCTTGGACCTGTCCTCGTTTTCTGGGTCAGAGGAACAGAGTTTAGTGTTACCCCAGACTCCATCGCAGATCTTCTCAGCATCACCAGACCTCAGAATGTGAATTTAACTCCCTATGATGAACGAAATCCAGAGGTTGGGGAAATTCTACAAATCCTAGGACACGATCATGAGGTGTCTAGTGCAGGAACTTCAATCAGCACCGCAAAGTTTGCACCTGAGTTGACCACACTGAAGTTGATCATGTTCACCAACCTCTACCCACTGTCCAACACTACATTCATCAATCTTGGGAGAGCTATATTTCTGTGTGATCTCATTACCGGAGCCCCCATTGATATATGTGCTCACATCTACTACAACCTGAGGAAGACCGCTTGTCGATCTACAGCTTGAGGAATCATTCCATTTTGCAGTCTCGTCATGAAGCTCATCCTTAATGCAGGCATTACTCCTCCTGCCGATGGTAAAATGTTGACTCGTCAACGTCCCATTTCTTTGTTTCACTCTTCAAGCAAGCAGAAGTCACTCCTCCAAATCACCAAGACATGCTCACATCTCTCCGGGTCCTTCATTTGCCCCTGACTCAGTGACACCTGCACATACCACATCTACATCTCGTGATGTTCCTGAAGCTTCACAGGCTGGTATTCCGCAAGCACAAACTGCTTCTCATACTGACAGAGTTGGCAGTGTTCTTGAGCATATTCATAAACGAGTTGATGAGCTTGTGGCACTTCTCTACTCCACAAACAACCATGTCCAAATGCGCCTCGAGACTATGGAGACTCAGCTTGATGAGATTCAACGGAAGTTGGATGAGAGTCTTTAGCTATTCGTGACAAAAAGGGGGAGAGCATTCAGTAAGGGGGAGAAAAAGTTCAAAGGGAAGTGTGCATAGTGATAGGGGGAGTACACACACACACATATTTTTGTTTTCGTCTCATCTTCTAAACTAATGGTTATTTTGGTTTTGATACACTGGGTTTTGGTGCATAACTGTTTCTAACTCTTTTCTTATACTCTTGGATAAACTTTTATATATGTTTGATGATGTTATTCAGGTTTTTGTTAGTTTGTACCCATATGCTTTTGTAAGCTTTGAGGGTTTATGTTTTATGCATAGTTTGTAGGCCTTGTGGTATGTACCATGCTTAAGTGCAGCCTTTATGCTATGTGAAATCAGTATTTTAAATCTAAATGTTATGCATTGTGGTTTATGTACTGTCACTCTTGTGCCCTTGTAGGATTGTTCCTAGATGCATATGCCATGTGTGCTATGCATTGGTTGAGTGTTGAGCATACAAGTGTCTTGCCTTGTGCTTGTTAACTTGTATGTCTTTGTGTTCATTCCAAGTGTTAATGAACACTGTGATCACTACTTTGTGGTGTTCACTTGGTTGATCAAGCCATGGTTTGTTCATTAACTCCATCTTATGCTTGATCTCTTTTTGCCTGTTTCATATGCATTAATAATTTTCTGCTTACAATGATCATGGTGTATTGTTGTGTTTCAGGAGTTTATGTTCATATGATTCAAGTGCTTCACAGCTTCTAGAATTAGGTGTGAGTGAGTTTTGATCAACTGTTCCCAACTCACATGTTAAGTCTAGAGTCTGTTTTAGGGTTTTGTCACGGAATAGCCAAAGGGGGAGATTGTAAGGTTGAATTTATTCAACCATCTAATTGGCTTTATTCCGTGCCAAATTTGCTTGTAATTCAGCATTTAGTAACCCTGTATTTAGGTGGGATTGTTGTAAGGGTAGTGAGTGAGATAGTGTGAAGATTGCTCAAGAGTGTGCAAGAAAACAGAGAGTCGCGGCTGGGACTCGCGACTGGACTCGCGGCTTCAACCCGCCAGAATCTGCACACGTGCCAAGCATGCTGGAAGATGAACAGTCATGCTAGCTGGAGCACTACAGGACAAAACTGGACAACTGGCCATACGGTTAACTCGCGACTGGAACTCGCGACTTAGTCAAGCCGCGAGGTCAAGCCGCGAGCCACCCCTGTTTTGGAAAAACCTGACGTTTCGCATTCCACTCCTCTTCAGTATAAATACCCTTTTAACCCACGATTGAAAGAGAGCTTCCAGAGAGAATTTTGAGAGAGAAACCCTAAAGAAAAACCAGATTGTTTTACCCACAATCTCTACCTTAGAGTCTCATCAAAATCCCTCACTCTCTTCCTCTCCATTGTCAAATCCTTGAGAGGCCATTATACCAAACCTGGTTCTCACCATTATCATCTCTGTGAGACAGTCGTTTGGAGTTCTGGGAAGCAGTTAGGAAGGAGCCAATCTTTATTGGTTGATGCTACGGTGTAGTAGCGGAATCCGGAAAGCTAGAAAAGAAAAAGGTTCGGCGCAACCTCGTTGGAGCAAGAAGCTTGGAGGGCTTAGGTGCATTGGGTAGATTAGGCTTGGAGGGTCTATTGCTGTCCTTGTATCCCAACTGTATTTTCTAGTGGATTGATTACCGCTTGGAGGGCGGCGGAGAGGTTTTTCGCCGAGGTCTTCGGTTTCCTCTTCGATAACATATCTGGTGTTATCGCTGTGTTTGCATCTTCCTTCCTCTCTATCTCTGCCTTTACATTATCTGCTGTGGTTTATTTTGTTGTGGCTTAGATAGTTGTTTAATCAATACCATGTTATAGCATATGTTAAGTTTCCGCACACTAGTTGTTTAACATATTGCGTGTGTTGATTAATTTGGTTTTTGGGGGTCTAAACGTTCAAAAGTGTTTTTGTACACGTTATTGAACTTTCATATGCATAAAAACATTAACCCTAAAAGCTTACATAAGCACATGGGTACAAACTCAAAATAACAGTTTACAAAACACAATATATCAACTTAAACTAAAGAAGAATTGCAAAGGCACTCCCCCTTAGGTAATATCCTCCCCCTCTGATCAGGCCTAACACTCCCCCATTTTGTCATGGAATAGGCTATGCATCCTCTTCCAGCTTTCTCTGAATTTGATCCAATTGAGTTTGAAGTGAAGTAAACTTCATATCCCATCGAGTGCTGTGATGGTGTAGAGTAGCTGTGAGTCCGGACATCTTTGTATTCAACCCGTGTACAGAGGATACAATGTGATCAAGTTTTTCATCAAGGGAGAGAGTGCTGAAATGAGATCCACTATGAGATGTAGAAGTTTTTGGTTTGGCTCTCTTCCGACTATGTCCAATGCTTGCATTGAATGTACGCATGTTGATTGGACTCGGTTTCGAGAGAGGAGATTCATCTGCCGTTGGATAAATTCCCTTGAGCTTTAAGATCCTTGAAATGAGACAGCAGAAAGGAATGCATGTCCGAGACTCAGTTCGTAGAACTGTTTTGCGCAGAACATGAAAGATATGAGCACAGATGTCTATTTCCACATCAGAGATTAGATCATGAAGAAACAAAGCACGTCCGAGGTTCATATACCCAGTGCTTGACAAAGGGTACAAATTGTGAAACATCACAATTGTAAGCACTCTCAGTTTTGGAGAAAGAGAGGAAACACTGATAGATTTTCCATTGGGTGAGAACTCCAAGTCTTGTCCAAGACTTTCTTTGAGAAGCTCCTCATCAGGGCAAAGATCATCATAAATCGGTGAATGTCGGAATATTGGTCTGTTGATGTGAAGGATTTCTGCCAGATATGCAGGAGAGACTGAAAAGCTCTTTTTCCTAACCCAACACTTAAGTTCATCGTCTTCCACAATCGCGTTAGCATAAAATTCCTTTACCAAATCTTCATACACGTCATTCAGATCAGAGAGAAGGTAATTCCAGTCCTTATGAGCAAACCATTTCGGAATGTCAGTGTCATGAAGTGATGATTAATCCACAGTTCTTTCTAGTAATGGTGTAGCATTTTGAAAATAATTCTCATGAGACTGATAGGCTGCATAGGATCTGAACTTGTTGGGATCGAATCTCTTTGATGAAGAACGAGTCTCTTTTGTTTGAGGAGGGTAATCATCAACATCAATGACAGGTTCCTTCCCTTTGGAACTACCTCCTTTCACAGCTGCTTTCTTGAATGGTGACATGTCTAGTCTGAATCATGAATAGAGGAAATGACAGAACACAATCCAACAGACTTTATTAGCAGTGGGTTAGTGGTAATTTAGGGGTAATGAAGAAACCCTAATAGCTAGATGAAAATGACCAGAATAAAGCAATGAGAGACAAAAATGGCCCAAATTTAGCTACACAGTAGAGAGAGTCAAAATAAAACCATACAATCAGTTGAGAAAAACACACATTCAACTCAGTATCATTTTGAATCAACACATCAACAGCGGATCAGGCAAGATGAGAAACCAACAAATAGCAAACCCTAGCTAAGCACATGATGAATAACAAACCCAACAATTTAAAATAGCTCAAAACAGAAACAAAAGCTTCTATAAGCTAAGCATGGACAAAGAGTAATAGCCGAGCTAAAAACCCACCTCAAAATCATAAACAAATGCGAATAATCCAGAGGGAAAACCACAAAAACAAGTAGAATAGAGTACAAGACAGAAAAACCATACCTGTTACTTGAGGATTTTGAGCTGAAAAGAGGCAAAAATGGAGATCGACAATGGAGGCACGGTGAGAATGGGTAAGAGCAGATGAGAGAGACAATGAACAGTCACAAAAAGATCAAGGGAAAACAAAAAAATTTTAAAAACTGCCTCTATTTTGCCAAAACACGCGTTTTTCGCGACTGACTTGAGTCGCCACAAAGTCGTCAGTTCAAGCCGCCAAAACACTCAAAGACACAAGATTGAAAAATTTTTCTAAGTGTTTTTCGCGACTGGAAGGTCTACCCGCGAGTGAGTCGCGAGCTGAGCCGCGAAAATCTCTGAGTAACCCTCGCGACTGGACCTTCCACTCGCGAACAAGTCGCCAAAAATGACCCGCGAAGACGCGACTGAGGCTCGCGACTTGACATACCTGCGACTAAGTCGCCAAAACAGGGCAAAACTGAGATTTTGAAATTTTCAGATTTTTAAACAAAATACTTTCCAAAAGCACCTAAAAACACTCAAAAATCTTTTTGTGCTTGAATTAACAAAGATTGAGCATGTGAAAACACATTTCATCAAGTGCAATCACACAAATGAATATGGCATTAATTGAACATAAACTTGTGTGTAGTGTGTGGATATCAACAATGAGATAGTCTTTAGTCTAATGTGAAGCTTCAATGATCAATTCAACCAAGGCATACATAATTAGCACTAGATCAAGTGATCCATCTCAATTATAGAAATATGTATATATGACCTCCCACATAACTTGATAGCATATCTTGGAACTTTACATTTTACTCCACTTTCAAACATAACATTTGATCATTTTGATCTTTTGAGACAGTCACCTCTCATTGTGAGAGTGATATTTGATATTTCACTTTAATGAATAAGCCTTTGGCTTTTTGAATAAATATTCTCTTTAATATAAGGTTGCTTACCCTTTTTCCTAGTCGAATACTAGAATGTGCGACAGGCTTTTGCAACTCAATATCTCTTTTCATTTGGAGATTTACATTTGGTGAGCTTTTCTTAGCAAAAACAAAAATAAAGAGTGGGAAGATATATAGACACAAGTCTATGCAAGTCTCACGATCAACATAACCATTCACTAATCATTTATGACAAGTTTGAAGATCTATTTACAACAATCACATAGATTTCAAGATTTCTCCCACAGTGATATGAGTGCAAAGAAACAAGTAATGCTCGAAAATGCACACAGCCATTAGCACAAAGGTACAAGGCAAAACAAGTTTTGAGACAGAAGCTCAACAATGTCTATCAAACTTTTTGATTTTCTAATTTTTATGTGATTTTTGGATTTTTGACATAAAAGAAGAAAAAAAATTTGAACAAACATAAGAAGAAGCAACAATATTCATAAATAGACAAATAGACAATAATCATGCTGCACAAAGAGCTAACAAAGTAGTGTGTGCCCCAACACAAACAAGCTTATCATATTATAAATATGTGAAGCACACAACACACAAGAGAGTCAAGGAATTGTACCAACACCAATGGTCTTACGGAGTGATTCAAACCGTGGACCATCGAAAGGCTTGGTGAAGATGTCCGCCTTTTGATTGTCGGTGTGTATGAACTCAAGACACACAACTCTTTCCTCTACCAGATCCCGAATGAAATGGTAACGTATCTCTATGTGTTTAGATTTTGAATGCTGGACAGGATTCTTGGAAAGATTGATGGCACTGGTGTTGTCACAGAAGACACACATCATTTCTTGAGGAATTCCATAGTCATGAAGTAATTTCTTCATCCAAAGAAGCTGAGTGCAACAACTTCCAACAGCGATGTATTCTGCTTCAGCAGTAGATAGAGACACGGAATTTTGTTTCTTGCTCATCCACGAGACAAGATTGTTACCAAGGTAGAAACAGCCGCCTGAAGTACTTTTCCGATCGTCTACACTGCCAGCCCAGTCAGCATCTGAATACCCAGCAAGACAAGCATTTGAGTCTTTTGAGTACCACAGACCATAGTTTGAAGTACCATTCACATATCGAATGATTCGCTTAGCAGCAGTCAGGTGAGATTCCTTCGGATTAGCTTGGTATCTGGCACAAACGCCAACACTAAATGCAATGTCCGGTCTACTGGCTGTAAGATAGAGCAAACTCCCAATGATGCTCCTATATAAAGTAGGACTTACTTCTACTCCAGAAGAATCAACATTCAGTTTAGTGGATGAGCTCAAGGGAATGGAGGCATATTTTTTGGAGTCTAGTCCAAACTTCTTGACAATGTTTCTAGCATACTTCTCTTGTGATACAAATATACCCTCCTTTTGTTGTTTGACTTGAAGACCCAAGAAAAATGTGAGTTCCCCCACCATACTCATCTCAAATTCCTTCTTCATCTCCTCAGAAAATTCAATAGCACGATCTTCAATGGTTGCCCCAAACACTATGTCATCAACATAGACTTGTGCCACAAGGAGATAATCTTCATCATTTTTGACAAACAGAGTTCGGTCGGCATACCCTCTTTTGAATCCTCTATCTAGAAGGTAATGTGTAAGATGATCGTACCAGGCTCTAGGCGCTTGTTTTAAGCCATAAAGGGCTTTCTTCAATCTTAATACATGATCTGGAAAGTGAGGATTCTCAAATCCTTTTGGTTGCTCAACAAACACTTCTTCATTTAGATATCCATTTAGAAATGCGCACTTTACATCCATTTGATAGAGTTTGAAATTCAAAGTGCATGCAATGGACATGAGGATTCGAATTGATTCGAGTCTTACCACAGGAGCGAAGGATTCATCAAAATCTACTCCTTCTACTTGAGTGTATCCTTGAGCTACTAACCGAGATTTGTTCTTTGTTTTTAAAAATCCATTTTGTGCCTATAACATGAACGTTTTCAGGCCTTGGAGTAAGTTTCCACACATCATTCCTCACAAACTGATTCAGCTCTTCATGCATTGACTCAACCCAATTCTCATCTTGAAGAGCCTCTTCAACCCTTTTTGGTTCAAATTGCGCAAGATAGCAGTGATATGTAACATGATTGGCTAACAGGATGTTTCCTTTTCTGAGGCGAAGACCTTCATCTAGAGACCCTATGATGTTGCTTTCCGGATGGTTCTTAATTACTCTTGAAGATGGCTTCTTAGATGTGGAGACTTCATCACTTCGAGAGATAGGAGGATGAACTTCCGGAGGAGTAAGAGGACTTGATGTTCTAGCTCTTTTCTGTTTTATCTTCAAGTTGTACATAACGAAGACCAAGTCATTCATTTTTTTCTGGTGTAAGCGATTTCTCCTTTTTGAATGTACCTATAGTTGTAATAATTTTAATTGAGAATTCTCAAACATAGGGGAGGGGGGAAGAAACAAACTTTTACTAAGAAAGAAAATGGAAAACCATCTTGTCATAATATACCAAAGTCATTTGGTCTTACCATTTCAAACGCACTCCAATTTCTTTCACAACCAGATGAGCTACATGTTAAGCTCAATATTCTTATAGCAAATTTTTTCAATTCAGGACAGTCATCTCCATATGAGTCCCACCACTCAGCTGATACATATATGAATTATAATATCTTAGTCTTAAGAATAAAATTTACAACTAATAAAGATAAATTTGAATGTAAAACAAAAAACAAAAAACAAAATTGTTACTTGGTTGTTTAGTATCTCTGGCTAGTATGGCAGCTTCAATACCGAAGAGTCCCTTTGCTTGTTTGAATTTTTCAAGTTGCATATCTATCTTTTTCCTATCACTAACTTCTGGAACCATTCGTTGAAGACACGTATATAGTCCTAATTTAATATCTGAACCCGGATCAAAAGAAGGATCATAATGAATAGAAGGGTTCAAATAGTATCCCGCAGCATGCAAAGGCCTATGAAGTTGCATTTCCCATCGATCATCAATTATATCCCATATCTCTTTGTAACTACAATTTAAAACAGTGGATATTATATTAAAAAAGAGGACTATATATTTAATAAGCTAATGAATTAAAAACAAATGTAAATTTAAGGAAGATACAAATAAAATGGTTACCTCTTTTGAACATTATTGAAATTTTTCTGTATTTCTTCTTTTGCTTTTTCCATTTCTTGATAAATGAATCCCATTGGAGGTGTATCAGAATCAACCATGCGAAGTACCTTTAAAAGGGGTATTGCGGCCTTCAAGCATTTGACAACAAGTCGCCAAAAGCCATTGTTATCCATAACTATGGCATGAATTCTTTTCCCTTCTTTTGTTTTTGCAAATTTACTACACCTCCATTGTTCAGAAGAAAACATTGCCATCAATTCTCCTTTGAACTCATTAAGGCATGACAATGTCAAATATGATGTTGCAAATCTAGTGGCAACGGGTCTAATTAATTCCCTCCCTTTAGTGAAATCCCTCAACCAATTTAAAAGCATAGCTCTAGAATATATGAACGTTGTAATCTTCTTCCCCTTTGCAATTGTGTACTTATGGTCCTTAATCTTTTTTTCAAAATCCTCAAGCATCAAATCCAAGCAATGGGCAGCACATGGAGTCCAAAACAAGCACTTTCTCTTCTGCATCAACATCTCTCCAGCTAGTTTGTAGTTAGCAGCATTGTCAGTCACCAGTTGCACAACATTCTCCTCTCCAACCCTATCGACAACTTCATCTAACATTTGACAAATTTTTTCAGCTGTTTTAGATATGTTAGACGTGTCTATAGAGTATAGGAAAATGGTTCCTTTGGGACTATTCACCAAAAAATTACAAATGGATCTCCTTTTCTTATCAGACCAGCCATTAGACATAATTGAACAACCTGTTTTTTTCCATTCAACCTTATATTCTTCAAGCATTTGTTGTGTAAAATCTACCTCTTTCTTCAAGCATGTCTCCCTAATCTCATGATAGGAAGGAGGCTTGAGGCCAATCCCAAATCTTGAAATCATATTAATCATTTGCAGAAACTCCGGATTTTTGACACAATTAAAAGGGATGGCACTAGTGTAGAAGAATCTAGCAATTTGTTGGATCACTAGATCACGTTCTCCTTTTTTAAACACACGATTCATTGTTACTTGCTTTTTTTTTTTGTAACAAACTTATCCATGGAGCCTATGTGTTTGCCCCTCCCTTTTGATGAATGTAGTTGTTGTACTTCAACTAATTCATCATCACTGCCATCATCCTCTTCTTCTATAGTATACCACCTTTTATTTTTTATAGATGCTTCAGATTGGGCATACAAAAGAGTCGCAAATTTTTCCCTCACCTTTTCTGGCACACTAGGACAAGCTGAAACATTTTTCCTAGTCCCAGCTAAATGATGCTTCAGCCTATATATACCCCCACTATGAATTTCTTTGCAATAATTACATTGAACTTGCCTTGAACCTACTTCAACACCATGTTCCCATCCCAGGTCAGACCTATTTCCTGGTGCATTTTTTCGCTTAATTTTCTTTCTAGCCAAATTAGACATTGTATATTTGTACTAGAGCTGCAAAAAAAGACACCAAGATACAGAGCATGCTCAAAAAATCACATAGAAAATTCATCAAACAGGTTATGTGCAATTCTAAACTACTAATTGTGTTTACTAATATTTCTCAAAGAATCAAATACTAAAGATCCTGTTTCATAATTTTTCAAATTTTACTTAATTTAGTTAACAAAATAGAAAAATAAAAACATAAACACAACACAACACAACAATCTGGAATCAAGCTATCAAAGTACAAATAAATGATAAACTACTAACTTAATAAGTACTAACTACCAAAAAAGATTACCAGAAAGCTTAAAGGCAGTAATGGCTCACGGCAACATCATTGAGAGGGCTGAGAGGTGCTGGGTTTTTGACAGAGGATTGAGGAGGCGCGGGACTGAGGTGCTGGTGCTGAATGTTTCTAAATGTTTCTAAATACTTAAGAAAGCTTGAATCAGCGATGGCTCACCATTAAGAGGGCTGAGAGGTGCTGGGTTTTTTACAGGGGACTGTGGAGGCGCGGGACAGAGTTGCTGCGTTCTGGAGCTTTTGACAGAGGATTGAGGAGGTACGGGACTGAGGTGCTGGTTTTTGAATGTTTCTAAATGTTTCTAAATACTTAAGAAAGCTTGAAAGCAGTAATAGCTCACCATTGAGAGGGCTGAGTGCTGAGTTTTTGACAGGGGACTGTGGAGGCGCGCGGGACAGAGCTGGTGCATCCTGACTGCTGAAGCTTTAAGTGTTTCTAAAATATTAGGTTTTGTTTTTGAAAACTTAACTTAAGTAGTATAGGTTTTTTGGAGATTTTATTTTGAGAGAGGGGTAAATTTGGGACTTTAATTCATTGGGCTTGTGGGTATTGGACCTTTAGGTGGACCGGGCATTATTTTACTAGACTTACCCAAATGACCCAAATGAATCCCACTTAAAAAAAAAAAAAAAAAAAAAAAAAAAAAAAAAAAAGCCTAATGGTAGGATCGGTAGGATCCCATACGATCCTACGATCCTATACGATCCTACACGATCCTACAAACGATTCTACAAACGATCCTAACATTTTTGCGATCCTGCTACGATTTTAATCTTTTTGGTGAGGTGGGATCGTAAAATCGTGCGATTTTACAATCCGAATCGCGATTTTGACAACCTTGGTTGTGACTATTAGAATCTCGAGATTATTTTTATGATATGCAATGAATGAAATGATGCATGTAATGTAAAGACAAAATGATGCATGTAATGCAATGATGATTTTTAGGGAACATGGATGGTCATTCAAGTCATTCTCCTTGATTAAATCATGAGTGCAAAATTGAGTGTCTACACTGTGATTGTGAAACTAGGATTGAAGATGCTATCAATAATGGATAATTGGAGAAAGGTGAGAGCAAACCTCCAATCAAGAAGACATATGGGGGAGGAGTGACCACTTCTAGAGCTCTTAACCCCATGAATGTGAGTGCCATCATACTTAGGAATGACCCTTGCCCAAGCATATGAAAACTTAACTTCTAAAGGATTCATTAAACCCTTAGACCCTACACCTATGACTAATCCTGTGCCTCCTACTTGGAACCTCAATGAATATTTCCACTTCCATCAGAAACCTGGCCCGTAAAATCAACAATTACTTCCACCACAAACATGAAATATAAGACCTCATAGACAATGGAACTCTCCCAAATCCAAACACCATCACCAAGCCTAACTTTAGGAAAAACCCTTTGCCTGATTATCATCGAGAGTCTCCTCCATATCAGAATTGGGTGCAAATAGAAGAAATCAATTGGGATTGTTCAAAGTTGATAGCAACTATGGAGGTCAAGGAATATGGGATGAAGAAGATGAGATTTTGAAAAGTACGATGGCTGTGTAGGGGATACTCCCCAAAGGAATGACCTAGTTAAAGAAAAGAGCCCTCGAGGACAATGTGGCAAACATCACTAGGAGTGGGAAACACTACAAACCATCCATTTTAAAGAAAGATCATCCTGGTAGGAACATGGAAGAAGGGTCCAAGCCCGTTAAACCCAAAGGGAAGGAAGAGAAAGAAAAAGAGGATAGGGTTTTAACCCAATTGAAAAAGACTCAAACTTATGTGTTCATATGGGGCTTGTTGGTGGCTTCTCACAAGCATCATAATGCTCTCTTGGACGCTTTGAATGAGAAGGAGGTGCCCATAGAAACTATGCCCCAAGAGGTTCAATCTCTCATAGAAGTTGAAGCTCCATCCCATCCTTTCCTTGCCTTTTCCGGTAAAGAACTGCCTCTTGAAAGAGCCACTCACACTAGACCTTTGCAAATCACCATTGAATGCATGAGTGCTAAGGTTCCAGTGGTGCTTATTAATAATGGATCCACATTGAACATATTCCCTCTTAGGACTGCTCTCACCATTGGTCTAGATGTGGAAACAATCATCCCCTTTCCTTTGACTATTAAGGCATATGACAATATTTCAAGGAAGGTTATAGGAACTTTCAAGGCTTCTTGCAAGATTGGTCCGTTAGAGACAGTTGTGGAATTCCACATGATGGACATCACCCCTAACTAAACCCTCCTCTTAGGAAGAGAATGGCTTCATCCCATTTGGGCTATCCCTTCTTCTCTACACCAAAAGATAAAGATCCCATGGAAAGGAGGTATTGGTGTAATACTTGGTGATAGTGAAATCCTAGCTACTATCTGTGGACTTGAGGAATGAGGAAATGAGCTTCAAATGAATGGCTTTGAATTTATGAACATGACTGACTATGGATTGAAGGATAAGAGGTACACTACAGATTTGCTCCCATATTGTAGCCATAAAGTGATTGCAATGATGAAAAACATAGGATACATGCCTAGTATAAGTCTTGGAAAACAAGGAAAAGGGGTAGTTGAATTCCCTTACTTCAAGATTCAACTGACCAAAGAAGGTTTAGGATTCTTTGAAGGCTGCGATGGAATCGAAAAGAACCTTGGGACCCTAAATGGGAATTTTGTGAAGGAAGGAGGAGATTTTGTTTTTTGTGGCTTTCTCGAGCTTTAGGTGGACAAGGACAGAAAGGTGAATCCCGGCTAGGAGATATTCTTCAATGAGAAGCTCACCTTCAAGGAAAAGCCTACTATGGTGATCAAGGAAGTTCAAGAGGAAGTCGATTGGATAGACTACATGGATGCTGAGGCAATGGAGACTATGCTAAACATGGAGGCGGACGTGCTCACCATCATCATTGAGGAGCCAAGTGATCCTTTTGCCTTCATCGTGTCTACTGTTGGGCAACTTAATAATTGGACTTGGGTTGGGTTTTCTGAGAATATGGGAAAGAAATTTTGTAATGCAAATTAACTTTTCAACATTTTCAATAAGATGAATTCTGATTTGGTTTATTTTGATGTGTCCCATAATATTGAAATTCTGCACTTAAATGATTCTAATGAATTTGAAAATGAAATTAATAATCAATTGGAAAAGAAAATTAAACCTATGGAACCAACTTTTGAAAGTCTTAATTTGGGCAATGATCAGAATCCACACTTAATTAAAATTGGCTCAACCTTGAATAAAGAAGAAAGAGAAGATATCAAAGAGCTTCTCACAGAATTCAAAGAGGTATTTGCAAGGTCTTACGAAGATATGTCTAGCATTGATCTTGATAGCCCAACATCACATTATACTCATGCTCACATGGTACCCATCAAGCAAAAGTTGAGGCATATGAGAACCGAATGGCTTATAAAGATCAAGGAAGAGGTCACAAAACAGTTGGAGGTAGGATTCATCAAACCCATGCACAAAGCCAATTGGATAGCCAATGTTGTACCTGTACCTAAGAAGGATGGAAAGGTAAGGATGTGTATGGACTTAGAGACCTAAACAATGCTTACCCTAAGGACAATTTACCTTCACCACAGAATGGGGAATCTATTGTTACACCGTGATGCCATTTGGGCTCAAGAATGTGGTGCAACTTACAAAGAATGGCTACAGCTTTGTTACATGACATGATGCACAATAAGGTAGATGCGTATGTTGAAGACATGATCGTGAAGTCTAAAGATAGAGAAGGCCACATTGCTAACTTAAGAAAGTTATTTGAAAGGATCAAGGAGTATAGATTGAGATTGAACCCACAAAAGTGTACTTTTGGAGTAACTACGGGGAATTTGCTAGGTTTTATGGTAAGTGATAAAAGGATAGAGGTTGATAGTCAAAGATCAAGGCCATATTAGACATAAGAGGATTCTTAGGATGGTTACAATTTATTAGCCGATTCATTGCCAAACTAACCTCCACTTGTGAGCCCATTTTTAATCCTTTGAGAAAGAATGAACCCCATGCATGGAATGATGAGTGTCAAAAAAACTTTAAGCTCATTAAAGAATATCTTCTGCATCCACCTATCCTAGTACCCTCAAAGCATGGAAAACCACTATTCCTCTATCTCTCGATCTTAGAAGATGCAGTTAGGAGTATGCTTGCACAAGAAAATGATGATAAGAATGAGAGAGCCATATACTATTTAATAAAAAGGTTTCATGATTATGAGACTAAACACTCACCGATAGAAAGTCATGTTTTGCACTCGTGTGGTCCATGCAAAAATTAAGACACATCATTCTACCTTTCCAAGTATGGATAGTAGCTAGAATGGACCCTTTAAAGTATCTATTTGTGAAGTCAGCCTTAAGTGGATGGTTGTCAAGATGGTTGATCCTATTGGCAGAATTTGATTTGAATTATGTGGCAAGAAAAACTATCAAATGAAGTACAGTGTCAGATTTTTGTGTTGAGAACCCCATTAAAGGAGACGATGGTATAGAGGATTTTCCAGATGAGGATATTTTGGACATCGAGCTAGGGGCATGGAAGATGTATTTTAATGGAGCTATTAACCAATATAGAAATAGGATAGGAGTACTCTTGATCACCCCTGGTGGATCCCATGTACCTTTGGCCGTCAAGTTGAACTTTGAGGCCATTAACAACATGGCAGAGTATGAGGCTTGTATTGCCAAAATGGAGGCTCTTCGAGAGTTAGGGGTAAAAAAAGCAGAAATCTTTCAAGATTCGACTTCAGTCATCGCCTAAGTACAGAAATTGTGGAAGGTGAAAGAGGAACACTTGAAACCTTTTCAACAATATTTAGAGGATTTGACCAAAATCTTTAACGAGATTGAATACACTATCATCCCTAGAGCTCAGAATCAATTTGCGGATGCCTTGGCTACCTTAGCCTCCATGGTTGAAATACTCAAAGGAGTATGGACACGACCTTTAGAGATTGAACAAAGTTATGAGTTGGTACACAAGGGGAGGACAAAGTCTTCAGTCATGGCTATAGAAGAAGAAGAAGTTCCTTAGTATTATGACAACATGAAGTTCTTGGAATTGGGAGTGAACCCTAATTTCTATAGGAGATCCTATGATGGTATACACCTTCATTGCTTGAAGAAGGAGGAAGCCAAAAGAGTCATGGAAGAAGTCCATCAAGGAGTTTGTGGTCCTCACATGAATGGGAGAATGTTAGCAAAGAAGATCCTAAGGATGGGGTACTATTGGAATACGATGGAGACCGATTGTGTGGATTTTGTGAAAAGTTGCCACGACTGCCAAATACATGCAAACTTGAACCATGTACCACCTAGTGAGCTATACAGCATGACCTCTGCATGGCCTTTCTTAGTCTGGGGCATAGAAGTGATTGGAAGAATAGCCCCTAAGGATTCAAATGGACACAAGTACATTCTAGTGGCAATCGACTACTTTATCAAGTGGGTAGAACCACCTCCTACTCTGTGCTAAAAGCCAAGCATGTGTCCTAGTTCATAGAGAATAACATCATTTTTCAGTTTGGAGTACTGCAAGAAATCATCTCAAATAATGGCTCCTACTTAAGGGGGATGTTCGAAGGATCATGAAATCATACAACATTGAGCATCACAAGTCTTCACCATACCGACCACAAACTAATAGGGCCCTAGAAGCAGCAAATAAGAACATCGAGAATATCTTAGCCAAGATGATAGTAACGTGCAAAAATTAGGCCGAAAAAATTCCATTTGCATTATGGGGTTACAAAACTTCTATCCACGCATCAGCTGGGGCAAACCCCCTACTCTATGGTTTACAGGAGTGAAGTTGTGCTTCCCATTGAAGTAGAGATACAATCACTAAGGGTGTTCGTAGAAACCAAAGTCTTAGAGGAAGATTGGATGAAAGAAAAATATGAACAGTTGGCTTTGATAGATGAGAAAACAGCTAGAGCACAATACCATGCACAAGGTTACCAAAAGAGGATTGCTAGAACATTTAACAAGAAGGTGAAGCCTAGAACCTTAAGGAAGGAGACTTGGTCCTAAAGGTACTTAGAGATGAGGTTTTCAATCCAAGAGGAAAGATGAAGTCGAGATAGTCTGGACCTTTTATTATCAAAAAGCTCACGTCAGGAGGCGCTACAAGAATTACGGATTTGGATGGAGAAGAGATACTTCACACAATCAACATGGATAGGCTCCGAAGATATAATATTTGAAAAGAAGAAAAAGAAAATTCCTACTAGGTTAAAATCCGAGACGGTGGCCAAAGAAAAAATTAAGGCAAAGAAACCCCATTAGGTTAAAAATCCGAAAAGGCAATCTAGGCAAAATATAGGCGAAAATTCTCACAAAGACATCATCAGCAAAAATTACATGGCACAGAAAAAGGAAAAGAAAAAATAAAGACAATAAGAAAAGATAATAAAATGGTTGGTTCTCTTATTGCTCAAATTAAAACATAATAAATTGTTTCCATAGGGGATTCGGAACATTCCAATCCTTTGTTAAATTCAAAAAGTAAAGACATGAGAATCATAAAGTGCAGAAAAGTAAAATTTGGGGCATATCAAGGTAGTCAGTCAGTCCTCTTCATTTTGTTGGACTTCTGGTAATCTTTCGCTTCCATACAAACCGACCTTATGTCAACAATCAACCAAGTCTTGTAACTCCAAATAGGATGGAGAAACCAAGGGAAACAAATATCTTTAGCCACCATCCTCTTCAACCAAGTCTCATGGATTCTGCCAATGACTCTCTCAGTGAAGACCAAGATATGAAAGATGCCATCATCATTAGGAATTTCTTGACGGTCACCAAATTGCCTTGCAATGCGGCCTGAGAAGTAGTAAGAACAACGGCAAAGCCCAAACAAAGGAATACAGTTGTCTTTGAAGACACAATTGACCATGCCTACAATGCGCCACCATTCCACCGCCTATTCTACACCCAAAGGGGAAAGACGCTTCAAGAACTTTGTAAACTCAACAGGGCCCATCTCCTGGTTTTTGAGCTTGCAGTCATGATAATGCTTTGGTTGATATTGACTATAAGGGACAAAAGGAGGTTTAAGCAATCGAAGCCTCTTATATAGCCATATCTGGGAAAAAAAAATTTTGAGAGAGAGAAAAGAGAAGAAAAGAAAAAGAGAGCATGAGTTTTGAGTGGAAAAAAGGGGAGATAAAAGAAAGAGAGAAAAAATAAATAAAAAATAAATGCAAAGACGATATAAGGAACCTTAATGGGTTGAAAACCGAAAGGCAATCCATGCAAAAGTTAAAGGAATCCCGCTAAGTTGAGAACCTAGGTAAAAATTAAAGATCATACCAGAAGGAGGAAAGGGCTCCCTGCAAAGAAAGTTGCTACCTCCCTATGAACAACATCCAAACCATTGAGAGTCTCGACTAGGATCATGCCTATTGGACTTCCCCTCTCTAAATTGATGACCACCAAAAGCATCCTTTGATCTACACAAGGTGTCTCATGCACCAAGAAGTACCTCGCAAGATATTCAACTTGTTAAGCATGCACCATCTTTGAGCCATGGTGAGAGGAATCCCTAAGAATTGCTGACCCAGGTCAAAGAATCCTTGTCAGTAATGGGAAGAATGAGAGTACAAACGTCTAGTTTGCCCATGATTGCACTAAATTCTTTAAAATTGGGGCATAATTCCACACCATTGAATTGGAAAACATGCTAAGTTGGGATCCAAAATTCAGTAGCAGCACAAAGAAAACAGCTAAGGGAGTGAATTCTACCATTGCAAAGAGAGCATCCTTGAAACTAGGGCCAAGCTTCTTAATCCATGCTAAAATAGCTAAAGGAGTGAATTCTGCCATTGGGAAGTCTTGAGAGGTGTTTTCTGAGCTTAGAACACGTTTTGTGAGGATTTGGAGGCCTCCAACAACTATTTTATACTTAAAAGACGCGTCTAGGGCTTTTGGCACACGGCATGCGTACGCAAGCCCATGTATAAGCATGTAAGAAGGAAGGCAGAATCAAATTCCTTTTCCTTTTTGGAGTGTGATTCCTCTACCAAGGCTCTTTCTATGATTCCCATAACCTAAAGGACTACTCAAGGAACAATCAAGCTCAAATTTCAAGCGTCAAGGACCAAGGAAAATAAAATTGCATGAAAATAAGTACAATTATCCCTATGAGTTGTAAATTAAGTACATGTCTTAACTAAAAGCAAAAATGTAAAAGATGTTCTTAAAATGCAACCAATGTCTCAAATAATATCCAAGATGCAAAAATACATGCTAAATAAAATAAAAAAAAAAGAAATAAAAAAGAGAAATATGTTGTATGTCTATGTCTGTGTGTGTCTATCTGCAGGATCATCACTGGTGGTGCCTCTTCCTCGGCTAATAGTTGGGATTAGTCTCGAAGCTACTAGCACCACCATCATCACCATCATCATCATTATCACCTAGGTGGGCAAACCCTCCAGGATCGTAGATCCACCTAGAAACTCGGTCACCTCCAACTTGAGGTTCCCAGCAAAACCCAAGCACTTACATGTCCAAAAACATATTAAAATGGAAGATCAAAGCAAAACTTTAAAATGTGAAAATTTTGAAAAACTTACCAATCTGTTCCCTACACTTTGTAAAAGATGATCATGTCACTTGTGGGTCAATGAAGGGGACTCATTCAGCCTCAAAACCCCATTCCAGCGGGTGAGGTTAAACACATCGCCAGAAATCATGTAGGAGCTTTTCTTGGACTTGGTTGCCATGAAGGTGAGAGAATTTGATAGAGAAAGAGAGTTTTGGATGAGAGAATTTAAGAGGAAAAGATCAAATTGTGAGGAAATGAGAAAAAGGTAGAGAATATTTGCAGAGAGAAAAGATGGAAGCTAGAGAGAGAATGTGAAGAGATGAAGAAAAATAAGAGGAAAAAGAAAAGAAACGGTTGGTGACCGTTTGGAAAAATTTGAAAAGGCGGAAAGGTTTGATGGCTAAACTACACATTGTTTAAGTCTCTCCACTAAACTATGTGTAGTTTAGTTTTATATATATATATATATATATATATATATATAATATAAATTTCCAAATATCCCCAGTTGGTTCCCAAAAGGTAGGAAGTGCAAAAAAAATAAAAAATAAAAAATAAAAAAAAATTCAAGAATGCATCCAAAAATTACAGAATACCCTCAATTGGGTAAAAGACACAAAGACTCTCAAAACATTCCACAATGAATTAAAAGCATCAAGAACATTCCTTGGCAGAACAGAAATCCCTAAGGAAACTCCCCCGTGAGTTAAGATAATCAACCGAATCCCCAGTAAAGTATAGTATCATGGAATTACTCCCTCGTGGGTCTAAGGCACAAGGACAACCCCCTTGAAAGTTGTGAAGAAAATTTCCCCATGGAGTTGATAAAACCCCCTCGTGAGTGGAATCAACATAAGTTCCCCAAGGGATTACACGCCATCAAAGACTTCCTCATAGGTCAAAATCACCACCAAAACTCCCTAGCAAGTTATATTTTCCCTAGGGGACTACACACCATCAAAGACATCCTCGTAGGTAGAAATTACCAAAGAGGCTCTCCCGTGGGTCACCAATGATAGGCCAAAAACAAATTGACCCCTTGTGATAAATTAACCAATTAATTTGGCCAAGTGAATTAATTAAGTTAATTAACATGCAAACGCGTGATAGCACAAATAAATTACCAATAAACTAAGTATGCAGTGGAAAATAAATTTGACACGGTGATTTGTTTACGAATGGGGAAAACCAACACGGTAAAAACCCCACCGGGTGATTTTAAGGTCACCACTCTCGAAATTCCACTATTATCACAACAAGCGGTTATAAGTAAAGGAATTTCAGTACCTTATACCAACCTACAGTTGAAACCCAATATCCAATTGGACTTGTTCTATAGTGACAATTTCTCCTTTTGATGCACGGCTCCCAGTACGTGACTAACCAATTGCGTGAATCCCAGTACGCAACTTCAATCACCAACTAAAGAAAATTGTTGGCTGCAAAGTTCTTCAATTCATCCACGATGAAGATCAAGAAGATGCTTGGTTACAAAACCCTACGGTGCACAAACATAGCAACTTCTTCACAAGAATGATGAACTAGGGCAAATTCTGTCTCTGGTCACAATTTGCTTGAACAAACTTTTCTCAACACTTCTGCAACTTGTGAACTTTTTGACGGCCCTTAAAATAATCATTTTATATGTCTAGGGTTGTGAGAAAAGAAACCCAAATACATAATCACGGATTGGAGTCAAAATAGAATTAGAATTCTGTTTTTCATAAACCTCGACAGATACCCTATCTGTCGAGCTGCTGTCGAGCCACGAGCTTCAACAGCTCTACAGGTCTCAATAGATAGCTAGCTGTCGAGCTAGCGGTTAAGCTTTAATGAACAACACTTCTTCATCTTGTTTCTTGGACAGACTTGCATGGCTTTAACACTTGATCTTGAAACACAGTTTCTTGAAGTATTAAACACATCCTAGATCTACCCAATTACAAGTAAAGTGCGTTTTGTCAAAGGATTAATCAATCACATAAAATAGTGACATATGTTCCTAACAAGTGAATCACATATGTCCTAACAACAAACACTCTCCTCAACAAATCATCCTCCCTAGTGGATCTTTCACCAAGGACTTTGTCGTGAGTCAAAACACTAAGGCCACCTGTGCACATATCTCGAGGGAATTGAATATGCAGGTACAGGCCCCATACCAGTCAGAAAAGAAGAATACGACACTTGTGCACATATCCTCCTAGAATTGAATATGAAGGCACAGACCCTATGCAAGCCAGAATTTGTGCACATATCCTGAGGGAATTGAATATGCTGGCACAATAGAAGAAGTAGAGATAGAGATAGAGACTAAGGTCACCCCGAGGTAAGAGCCTTACTAGAACAGGTAGAGATGGAGATAGAAGACAAGTATTACATAGAGGCACAAGCCACCCGAAGAAATTTGATGCAAGAGCCCCAGATGGATACCACAGAAATGTATCCTTTTAAGCTCATTAGAGAACCTTATTTGCTTGGTTGATGGTTGCAGCCGTTGGCCATGTTTGTTTTTCTTTTTAAGTGACTCTAGGATAGTGAGTCACTTGCCTTTTGCTTGCAATTGGCAAAACAGGTTTTGGGAAAGTGAACCTATCATTGCTTGTTTCCCAAGAAAAAAAGGTGGGAATTCAGACATACGAATCCCACGCAACTTTGCAGAGTTACGCCCCGCCCCATGTATGCATGTTGTGTGCCGTGTGTGTGGGTTGGGCCCGAGCCGTATGTCAAAACAAAATGTTTTGTCTCTTATTCTTTTGTTTTTGTTATTGGAGCTCACGAATCAAAAGAGGGGTATCTGTAGATACAGCATCTTGTACCCCTTACGACTCGGGCCCCCGTTCCCTAATTATGGTAAAATTCTAATGCCCAAGGTTGGTTTAAGGCCTGATCATATTAAAATTGACTTGAAGAAGATTTTTATAGAAAATATAACACTTTTACAAGTTGAATAAAACTATTTTTGGAAAATAAAGGCCACAAAAATCCTAGGGCATGCATATGTAGGCATGCATATGCGTACGCATGCTCCAAACGTGCATACACATGCCTCATGCATATGTACGCATACACGTGAATGCGTACACATGTTAGGGTTCTAGAAACTATGAAATGCAAGTTTTTAGCATTAAATCTGAGGTTTGGAATGAATCCTACATCGTCTAGGAGTCATTCCAAACCCCCCATTTTCTTAACTATATAAAGGTATACATGGTACATTTTCAAAAGACACAGAAAATCCTGAAGCAAAACACAAAATTCACTAGAAATAGTGAATCAAAGAGGGGTTTTTTTTTCACAAAACATCCTCAAGTCAATATTTTCTAATTGGGGCATTTTCTAGCCTTGATCTTCAAGTTTTAAGATTACTAATCACTTTTGTATTTGATTGTGAATAGATTTGACTAAAGGGAATGGTCAAAATCAAGCCAAAGAGCTTTGTGTTTGAGGTATATGTTCTAAGTCTTTTTCCTTTCTTTTCTTATTTCAATTCTTGTTTTTCTTTGTTTTCCTTGCTTATTTGTGATATAACATGTTTGCTTAGCTTTGGTTTTCTTTGTCTTAGTGTTTTAAAACATGTTAGGTTGTTAGATTTAGTTCCACTTTGTTTTCTGTTTATATAATATGCTTCTGTTTTATCTTATTTTATGATTCTTAAGTCTCTGTTACTTTGTTTGTTTGTTTGTTTGTTTTCCACATGCTAAATTAGGGTTTCTATTTAATACATGTTTGTATCGCATACAAAACATACGTAGCGGAAAATTAACGGATCTACTTCATCGCAATTGGTAACATATACTATGTAAATTTCAGAATATAAGAACAAGAGAGTGTACCTTGATATGGTGAAATTCAAAACCAAAGATCAGAAGTACTTGAGAATACTTTTAATCTTCACTCCAATTCCACTTGTACCCAAGAAGTGTGGTCTCTCAATTAGTTTATATGTGTGTGTTCAAGGGAGAATAAGAGTGTCCTACATTCACATACAAACCATTTCATTTATTTTCAAATTCTGTATGTTTCTCTTCTTATAACTGATTATTTAATTGGGCCAGCCTTTTGGGCCATTCCAATTGGGTTTTAGTATGTGACTTGGAGTAAGACCAAAAGGGAACAAATAAGACTAGCTCCAATGGGCCTTGGACTTTTTTGTCAACTCTTGACAAGTCCAAAGTTACCATTAATTATATTTAATACCACTATATAAATATAATTGCACTCTAGGCCTTATTAATAAATTATATCCCAAGACCTTATTATACTTTCAACCCCTTCATAAAATATTCGTAGTAATACAAAGTCATGAATGTAGACTGTCACTTTGAAGATTACTACATTTTAATCCTTGAGTACCTAGTTTAATCCTTTAAGTTATTCATCATATATTTATGAAATTCAATTTCATAAATATATAATTTAGTAACTTCTTACTATAGTGGTTAGGTCTAACACTCTAAATAACCAAACCCATTAAACATATCTCAAGGGAATATTTTATATCTTCGTTAAGAGATTATGAATTCCATCTTGAGAATATATGTTCTATCAACACTAAATGTGGCTACCCAACATACTGAAGTTTTGATCATGACTTTAGATCTCACTCCTGATATATCAAAACAACCTGCACTTTATGATCAAGTTCATTATTCTCTCAAGATTAAGAGTTCATGTAACTAAAAGTCGTGAGATTTATTATTTATTTGACAGTCTTTAGGAGAATAATAATTCTCATAACAATCTAGTTCAATATGTCTTAACTCTTAAAACATATCAATATATCAACTATAGGTCTCCACTTCCATGATCAAGACAAATCATCTTAATTGATATGTCATAGTTTTCGCAGATGAAATACACAATTTCACCACCGATTAGGAACTAAAATTCTGAATTTATAAAGAACCTGTGACTTATATATTCTATGACTAAATCATATAAATCACATACTATGCATCTTATGGACTATATGATAAAGTCCAAATATTCATGTTACCATTATTTTATATAATAATAAAACAATTTTATTAATCATAACATAATGTCATATATAATATCAAACATAACATCATATAATATGATTTAAAGAGCACATATCCTATCGGTTGATTATGGCATGGTGGTGGTCGTGTGGTTGATTGTGGTGGTTGCTTTGGTTGTTGGTGATAGTTTTAGTTTTTATTGGTGGTGGTGGTGGAGGCTGAGTTTTAGTTTTTGGGTTGATTTGGGTTTGAGTGTTGGGTACTAGGTTGTTTAGGTTTGGGTTTGGGTGATGGGTGGTTGAGAAAGAGAGAGAAAAGGAGGAAGAGAGATTTTTTTTTTTTTTTTTTGTTTTTTAAGAAAAAGAGGAAAAGAGATGGGAGATGAGTAGTTTATATTATTTGGATGTGTAGTTTATGTTATCTTATTGGGTTGTATGTAAAAATAAGAACTAAGATGTTAAGTGTATTTTTAAATGGGTTGATAAAATAGATAAAATAATGTCTGAGGATGTAGAATAGGTGTTTTTTTACATTCCTGAATGTGAATACTCATAAGAGTGATTCTAAAGTTTGAACAAATGCCATCAAAGCTTGTTTGCTCTCAGATCTTTTCTTTCTTTCTTTTATCCTTTTTTTTGCTTTTTATTTATTTAATAAGGCTGGACAATGATAGACAAGGGAGACATAACTAGGGCTTAGTGGCTTACTGGAAAAAGAAAGTTTATTTGGTATGACGTTTTGTGGTGTCAATGTTTTTTTTTGATATCAATGGTGGTGTCAATGTTTGAGAACAAAAGGATATATAAAAGGGGACCCACGTATCAAATGTGATTATTTTTCGGGAGAAAATATCATTTTAGTTCATATTTTGGGTTACTTTTAATGGTACCTACATTTTTTTTTAATTATATATATATATATATATATAAAAGATAAAAAATTCTACTATAACCTAATCTTAAGTGTATATATATGTGTGAAACTCCTTTTAAGAGACTTGTGGGTCCTTCCCTCTCTCCTCCCGAGCCTCGGCATACTCCATAAGCACTTAGTCTATATTATTTTCAATTTACAATTAATTTGGTTCTTACCACCAATTTACTAATGGAAATCTCGTACATAGTTGACAATGTGCATCGCTGGTACATGCAACAAAATAATATAAAGTCAAATATTAACATTAAAAGAGGCACATAACATAAGCATTTCCATTTAAAATAAAAAGCCATGTCAGACCAAAAAAAAAAAAATTCTGGAAAAATTAATTGAAAGAAAAAAGAATTCTTCGTTTCTTTAATTTTCTTTTATATTCTTGCAATTATTTAGCTACCTAACACATACCCAGGGACACACCAATCTCCGAAAATTCCAACCAAATTAAAACCCCTTACAAAATCAAACACACAAAAAGAACCGATCAAAACCCAATCAACTTTAACAAAATGCTCCCAAAAATAGATTGATTTTATTTTCTTCCTTTTTTCCTTCTCATCTGGGTAAAAGTTTCACATTTTATTTAAACTTAACTTTGTCTAGTTTTTAGTTTTGATTTTAAGTATAATTTTCCTTGACCTGTCACTGATTTTGGGTTGATTGATATTTTTTTTTTTTTTTTTTTTTTTGGAGATAAAAGATAAAAGTTCATTGATGTTTTAAAGTGAGGGACAGGAAAAAAAAAAGTGCTATGGAAACATGAATTTGCACTAAAATATAATTAATACAAAACCAGAGTATAATCGAAAGGACACTTAGCATGTAACTGGACTGCATTTAAAATCGGAAGACATTTTTAGCAACAAACTATAATTTAAAATCCCAAATACAAAAAAGAAAAACAACCATACCAATGTTTGGGCCCAATTCATGTCTGAGTTGCAAAGCCTGCTCAACTGTGGGCGAGAACGAATTGATATATTAAAAGCCCAGCAGCCCATGAAGACTGATCAATCTGTATGATTCTCAAGGGAAAAAGGGTGGAGCTGGAAATGAATGAGAGAGAGAGAGAGAGAGAGAAATGGGGATATTTGCAGCGATTGGGGTAATAGTGCCATTCCCGTTTTACTTCTGGCTATGGACAAATCCGCAGTCATGGGTTGAACTGTGTGGGAAGGGAAGAGACCCATCAAAGGTGATGGCAAACGTGTCCCATTTGCTGAAGCTGGTTCAGTTTTTGTCACTTTTCTCAGTGTCTTACAACTATCTCTCTTGGCCTCCTCCTCTCTACTTCTGGCCTCTCTTTCTCTTTGGCCAGTTTCTCAACTTCAGGTCTGCTCTCTCTCTCTCTCTCTCTCTCTCTCTCTCTCTCTCTATATATATATATATATATATATTGGTAATATTCTGTTTTTTAATCTCTTTATTACATCCTAAACTTATGTATATATATGATATGGCATTGGAAAAAAAAAATGTTGTGACTATGCGTGGATCCATAAACCGTTTCTACCTGCAACCAACCCACAAAATGGTTCCGATCAAATGTTTGGGCTCTCACTGAATTGCCCATGTAATAGTTTTAGAAATTGTTTCTATATATTTAGGCTTAGGGGAGGGTAAAGGGTATATTTAAACTAGTGACCTCTGCCATAAGGCGTAGTGGTCTCTGCATATATTTGATGCCTAATCTGGATAAAATAATGTGTTTGGACCTACATTAAGCTAAGTTCAAAGTTTTAATATAATGGTTACACGTTACATGGGATGAATGAATACACAGATAATGACGGAGCCAGGAATTTATTTTTGGGACCAAATTAAAACTATGATGATTATCATTGTAGGAAATTTTACCCCCCAAATTGCCTTCCAACCATAGTTGGTTTTCTCAGGAGCAAATATTTGTATTCTTCATAGGGTGGCAATAAATTATTTCTTGAAGGATGGGGAATGAGGTGGGTTTCAAAGATGAAGATTCCTTTAGCAGAGGATTGCTATTATCTTTATCTGAGCAGTACAAATGATTGGAGATTATAATAAGGGTGATTCATCCTTTAAAGGATTTGATTAAGCCGTGTATGTTTTGGGTTGAGGCCTTGAGGGATCCCTTTCTAAATTGCGAAAGTGAATTTGCAACAGACAAAGAAACTGTTGAGGGCATTGGAACTGGCCTCCTGCTGTGTCAGATGACTTAGTCTTGAATCTTGATTCAAGTTAGGCTAAATAAATTTCTGATTGACAGAGAAGATACTGTTGAATGGCTGCCAGTTGCAAATAAGAATTCATGGGCAGCTGTCATATATCGACATCTGGGTTGATCCCAATTCTAGAATTTATCGTGGAAAGATTTCACTTGAAGTTGAGATTTTTTTTTGGGGATAAATAACGAAAGTTTATTAATCAAAATACCCAGGTACACTGGTGGTGTGAATGGGTATTTGGTAGTAGTACATCAATCTCTTAAACTACAATGATCAAGCATGTCTAAAAAATTAGAACATGGAATAGAATTAAAAAAAGAACTTCAATCCAGTAAAAACTGGAGAAGGAAAGATTTAATCTCGAGAATACACTGTTCTCTTCCCTTGAAGCATAATGTGCCACAGCCCTCCACAAATCTATTTTTGTAGTTGATTTCTTTTCCCTTGTTCACTCCCTGTGCACTAGGGTGTTCCTTTTTATCAATATATCTTATTACTTATAAAAAAAAAAAATAATTCAAAAGCAATGGGACAATGAAGAAGAAGATGATTTACTGATTCCCCACTCCATTTACACATATAGCACCAATCCACAACTGTAACACCCTTATTCCATAAGTTATCTAGATTCAAAATCTTTTCTAAGGCAGTAGTCCATGAGTAGAAAGCAAATCTTTTCTAAGGCAGTAGTCCATGAGTAGAAAGCAACCCTAGGAGGGATCTTTGAACACCACACAGGTTTTGAAAGAAAAAGAGTGCTAGGAGTTGAGGGAAGGGAGAAATAGTATTCACGCACTTTAAAACCCTTATTCTTTGCTGGCTTCTAACAAAGTTTGTCATCTCCATTAAGAGGTATAGAATAAATTATTTCCAAAAATGCAGTTAAAGGTTCCAACTCCCAATTTTGGACAGCCCTAGAAAATTGTAGATCCCAATGTAGTCTCTGTTTAGGGAAGTGCATGACTTCTGCAATAGAAAACTCCTTATTACAACCTATGAAGCACGGGTGTGTTTCGGGACTCGGGTGCGGGTGCGGGTACGGGTGCGGGACTCGGCAATTTTTGAAAAAAGTGGGTGCGGGTGCGGCGAGACTCGGCGATTAAAAAATTATTAAAAATATTTTTAATATATTACTAACCATGCTTTTTTATATAATAATAATAGAAAACTCATATTATAATAATAATAATATTAATAATAATAGTATAGAAATAATAATAATAAAATAAATAGATAATAATAAGTAAAACAAAAAAAAAACAAAAAAAAGTAGGAGGCTCTCACGTGTAGCTTCCCATTAAAAAAGAAAAAAAAAGAAAAAAAAAAGAAAAGAAAAGAAAGGAAGATGTGGCTCTCACATTTGGTCAGAGAGGCACAAAAAACAAAGGAGTTTTTGTACTTACCAAAAAAAGAGAAACAGAAGTTACAGAACACTTCAAAAAAAAAGAAAAGAAAGCAAAGATCCAGTCCAATCTAGAAGGTTTTTTTTTTTTTTTTTTTCCTTACCGGCCAATTTCCTTTTTCCGGCCGAAACACGCCAATATTCTGCTGATACGATCCGATTCGGCCCGAATCGGCGCAAATCCGTCCGGTTCGGCGCGAATCGGCGTGCGTCGGAGCCGAATTGGCGAGAGTCGGCGCCGATTTGAGCCGCGTCGGCGCGAGTCGGGAAATCCATGTGGCACAACGCGGCACGACGCAGCACGGACGCGCGGTCTGCGGCGTCCCTCCCACGTAGCCGCGTCCCGCCGCGTCGGACACAGGTGCACTGGGTCCGGAGCCACGTCCGTGCATCCCAGATTACAACTAATGCTATAGAGTTCCAGAAAGGCCTCTCAAAGAGTACAACCCTCACACCACAAATCATGCCAAAATTGAACTCTATTACCAGCACCAACCTTGATGAATTTAGAAAGATTTGGCCAGTCTTGTCCTATGTTGCATGGACACACGATTTGGCTAGTCTTGTCCAAAATCTAACACCATAAGGTTCCTTGTACACCAGCCACCCCAATCATTCCCATTTTTAATCTCAATAGCCTGCCTCCAAAGGTGAGTTTGTCTCTGTTCCATACCTCCACAGCCATTTCCCTAACAAAGTTTGATGGAATATTCTCAAATGCTGAACACCCAATCCACCAAACTTCATTTGAAGTAGAGATTATTCAAGCCATTAGGCAGGAAGTTAGATATATGTTGTAATTTTGTAAGAATGTAAAAAATACTATCAAAATTAGGTCTTTGTGTAACTTGCAGAGGATTCCTTTCACGGTCTTTGGTTAATAGGTTAGTTTGGTTTACTTTGTTGTTTGGATGGTGGTTTGGAGCTTGCTGCCTGTTGGTAAAATTGTTGTTTGTTGGATAAAATTTTAGCATGTGTCATTGAAAGAGATGTCTGTAACTGGTATTTTATTATCTTCTTTGGCTCAGAAGTAGCAGCATGTCATTTATTTCATATGATGATATCATGGCACATATATTTTGGTTTTAGGAACTGGTAGAATGAGTTTGCTGAATGGGAAGCGTGTTTAAAATGTTACAATAATCTTAACAGATATGAACAAGAAGTGTACTTGACTCTGATCGACTCCATAATTTTATCAGGCTACTGTTTTTTGTTGGAAATTAAGCTTTTGTATAAAATGCATTAACTGTGAGGCTTAACTTGTCTTACCTACAAGCAAAAACTAGACATGAAAACCAAACCAAGGGGCTGTTAGATCATGCGTTCATGAATTTAACTATATGAAGGATATAATACTTATTTTAGTCGCTTTCACCATAGCAGTACACACCACTGACGGGCCGGAGCATACATGACACCTATAGTTTAGAAACTCACACCCCACAAAAGCAAAACGAAATATATATATATATATATATATATAAAGGTCAATGCTTTGTCTTAATTTATAAACAGGATTTAAAATGCTTCTCTCTCTCTCTCTCTCTCTCTCTTATGTGTACTAAAACTCTCAAATTACAGGGTGTATCAATTGCTTGGTGAATCTGGAACATACTATGGAGTACGTTTTGGAAAGAACATTCCCTGGGTGACAGAATTCCCTTTTGGGGTTATTAGAGATCCGCAATACGTAGGAAGCATTATGAGTCTTCTTCCGTGTCTTTCTTGGGTGCCTTTTCAATACATTCTTCTTTGGTCACTTGGCTATGTTTTCATGATATATGTGGAATTGAAGGAAGATCCAGCTACTCGTGCGAAGCTAATCTCATGATTGCAGCAATAGCAACAGTACATCGAAGCAATCATGGAAGAATTAACTGTACCTCGGATTATGTAGACTTTTTTTTTCATATTGGCTTTCTTTTTGTTATGAAATTAATTAATTTATCCTACATAATTGATTGGTACATTGTGAGGTTTCTCGTTCCTGTAGTTATTTCCCGGACTAAATGAGTTTTGAGATGGCATGAAACATTATGCAACAACTAGGAAATCTAAATAGTGGTTCTCTAGAGCCCAAGATCAATAAATGCAATGGGTTTTAGCAAATTACAATACACCCACGTGTGGTTTGATCGAAATTTAAGTTGTCTATCTATGATTTGAAATTTGACACTTTATTCACTTGAGGTATGACTTTAATTTAAATTGTCTACCTGTGGTTTGAAATTCCATGATACAAGAGTTCTGCTAGGTTATTTTTTATCTTATTATATCTTGTATTTTTTTTTTTTTTATTATGTTTTTTGTGTTTTGAAAGGAGAGACAAAAAAAGTGAAGTAAAATTACATATTTAGCTATGTTTTTAACATAAATGTGTTAAAGAACTCCAACTAAACTAATCTGTAAAGTGTCAAATTTTAAACTACAGGTAGACGACTTAAATTTCAATCAAACCACACGTAAGTAAATTGTAATATACCCTTTAAATTCATTTGGGCAAAATAATCCATGGAGGGCTTAATAATCCCTGGAGGGCTTACAATGTGTTTGGATAGAGAGGAGCAGAGACTGGAGGGGAATTTGTTACCCCTTCTCATTGTTTGGTTGTTTAAAAATTTAGTAGAAAAAGAAGAGGTGAGGGCAGTGGTCATATCAATTTACAATTATGTACTAACTTTTAAGGAAATAGATATAAATCATCAACGTAAAATTGATTTTCTTTTTTTTGATACTGAATGTTAACAGTCCAAAAAGAATAACACGCCAGAAAACAAAACAATAAACATGGTATATATGACTCCCTTTACATATGGGAGTTAATATAGCTCAGGTCTGGATGAACCCAAAAATGATGCATAGGCTCCTTGGATGCTAATTTGGCATTGTTGTAGTAGGTGGTGTTCAAAATACTGGTAGGTAGACTTGATTGTCAGCTTCATTCCCTATTGAGAAAGGGACTTCAAGTCAGTGAGCAGGACGCGTTCTCTCCAATTAGTTCTTCTCGTGCCTCTCTATATTTTCTCTGTGCTCTTGCTGTTGGTTAGCACAATTAATTTGCTGAATCCCAACTCCTTTGCTCTCATGACAGCTTCCACAATGGCCTCTTGACCTGCTAGGGGGTGGAATTTGCATTCAGCTATTGCAACATCCAAATAGTTTTGACTCCGATATTTTTGGCCTCAAAAGTATATCCATTCCTTCTGTACTTCCTGTTCCTGATTCTTGCTGTCCTGATGAGGAGTTGCCCATCATTAACATATTCCATTTTCTGTCTCTTTTTTTCTTTGCAACTCTCTATGGAAGTCCAAGACACCCTACGCATAGGTATTTTGCGTTAAAAAGTCAGTCTTAATTCTGAGGGAAATGCCACACCTTCGGCTTAAGATTTTCATCAGAAATAAGAGGTCATAGTTTAGGATTTTTGTACCAATTTTTGTCTCGGAGAATTCTGATGACATTAATTTCTTTCATTCAAGATGTCAATCTTTTTTAGTGAAGAACTCCTACAAAGAGCTGAACCACTGAACCCCTTTCGTTGAATCTGGTTTGGCAAATAACAAACTTGAATTTTGCACTTTTATACATGATTGATTTTGAGGTCATGCTTAGCCAACCCCAACACTTCAGAAAGATTGATATTCATTTATACAATAAAATTTAAACAAAGCTAAACAGCCAGAATAACAAAACAAATTTTTGGGAAAAAAAAAAAAGGGAAAAGGAAGTGACCCTCTTCTCCTTTTTAGGCTAGAGCTAAGGACACATCAAAAATTTGAATTGCTCTTTTTACTGCTTCAATGTCAATATCTATTAATTTTCCTGTCTTGGACGAGACAATGACACATTTCTTCTCTTCTGCATTGGGAACAAATAGTTTCCCCTTTTCTTCAGAGCAAAACAATGCGATGCTGCGACAAATATGTATCTTAGACGCATCAAACTTATGAAATTCTGTAATACATAATATTGTAAAGGGACAGAGGTTCTTTTTGCAACTCAATTAGCAAACTAGTGATTTTATTTTGCCAGACGCATTTACCTGGGTTTTTCACGTGCATTTGCAAGTTGGATAGCAGCTGTGTTTGTAGCAATTACCCCAGCTGAGTCATTGATGAGAGCTGCCAGCTGAAGCATACATAACCACACCATGAAGTGCCACTACTGGAATTTGTAAATGCTTCATGCTTTGAATCAGCTAGCATTATCATTCTTAATATGTTATCATCCTTTCGTAGAAAATTTGTATTATCGTTGTATGTTTTACAAGTTGGGAACTTTTTGCAACTGTCCTTGGTAAACATAACGTATCATATTGCAATGAGAGGGTATTTTCATGAATGTTGACTCGTCACTCAAGGTTTCCTGGTGAATGCCTTTTGACAACAGTTGGTCCACATTAGAGGGACTTGAAAGTTGCAACCACTAAACTAATTTTGTTGCAAGAGGCCATTATCAGAATTGATTGGCAGTTCCAACCTGGACAGTTGAGAAACCAATCTTGCTAGACATGGTTTCCTTTCTGACCTCATCTGCACCATATGGTCCTTACAAAAAATTTCCTATCATATTTGTGTGTTTTAATTTTTCTTTTTCTCTTTTGGTGCAATAACTATTCAAAAAAAGACTAATTGAAAGAGGACAATGTTACCTGGCCAGGGGTTGTGACAAACACAATACTTGCATCATTTCCAACTACTTCCTCCACATCCTCCCTTACTTTATCATGTGGAATCACAAAAACTGGCCTAAATCCCCTGCGAACAAATACAATCTCATGTCAATACTTCCACATGAACTTCACAAAATGTTTCTAAAACCATGGCCAACTAGGAGGGCAGACATGGCAGTTCAGTCAGGATAAGAAAATAAGGGATTCAATTAGATCAATTGCATACAGTTGCTGGACTGACTGATGTGGTTTCAGGTGTAAGACATTAACTTTTGTGGTTTTTTATCCCCTTTAATTTATATAAGTCCTAGATTGATAATGAAATTAATCATACATTTGTTGATAAATGTTACTTTGATTTCCCTTTTCTATGGAAAATCCTTCTTGTACAAATATTTCTTATAAAACTTCCATACTATGATGTGGAGGGTATATTGCCAACAATACATATGTAGCACAGAATACCTCCCTTCTGCACACTACCACATCATCTCCAAGCAACACTTCATGCTGAAAATGATTTCATGGTCAGGAAAAAAAATAATAATAAAAAAAAAAACATAAAACATAACTTTTTAAAAAGAAGACAATTTTTCCGAGCAAAGTTATGAGTAGTTTTTGCATTCAATGTCACTTTCTTTATCTCAACTCTATTTAGATAGTCTGTTTATAATAAAAGGTATTTAAGTCAAGAACGTCAAAGATGGCCTAACCTAGCAATAAATGGAAGGAGTAAATTAATTCATTCTAAATACAAGCACATTTAGCTCACAAGTCAAGCCCCTTTTCTTTTCTTCTCTTTTTTCTATAATAAAATTGGAAAATTATTGTGTACTCCCGGAGTACCATTAATGCGTACTCCCTTCTCTCATATGAATGGTGGGTCCCACTAATTAAATTCATGGTGGGACTCACCATTCATATGAGAGGGGGGAGTACGCATTTATGGTACTCCGGAAGTACTTAATAATTTTCTAATAAAATTTTAGTACCTTACTGCTTCTGCAATTTCATCCCACACTTCAATGGGTAGCAAGCTATCAGTATCCCCCCTAGATTGCATCGAGGCCTTTGAATCTGATTCTATCCCATGAATTACTATGTATCTTCCTTTCTCTGCCCCTGCATTCTTATATTTTGCCTCTACAACCTCCTTAAGCTTCCTTGAAATTGATACTCTGAGGGGAGGAACAACTTGCCTTGGCACACTTCGAAATGGTCTCCCCAACCAATCAAGCATCTGATGGTACCTAATTTAAACAAACCCATGTTAAGACTTTCTAGGATAAAAACACCAAACAGATTGTCAATTATACAATAGAAACTCTCTCTCTTCTTTTTTTTTCTTTTCTTTTTTCCTTTGGTTAATCTATGTACATTTCGATTCTAATTTGGGGTCTTTTATTATGATGAAAGGCACATGCTACTTGTGTTATGGCCATCTAAAATTATGCTATCCTGCACAACAAAATTCTCCTCAGAAAGGACAATGTTTTACTATTACACTAAGGGGCATCTTTATGTACTGAATTAGTGAATATTCAAGTACCTAAATCATCTGTGTTGAACTGTAAACTCACATGTTATATCCTCCATCAGAGAGATTCAAACTATCTGGCGTAAATGTTTCTGACAGAAGTAATCCTGCCCCTGCAGCATTTACATTTGGATAAACGTAGCTAACTCTATCACGAGCTGTCGTCATAAACAAGAATGCTGCATGGCCAAGCCCTGCTAGTTTGGTTGATAACACCATGTCATAGTACCTATTCTGTAAAAACAAGGCACTATTCATTATAGCCCAGATGGATTATAATCCCTTGTTATAAAGATGCACAGAGGAATTACTTCTTAAAAGGATTAATCCATATCAAGTATTCGATCACTCAATAATGCCTACCTTTTTGCAAGAACAAAATGCATTCAAATTCTGATTTTTCTTTCTTCCACATTTATCATTTAGTCTTGAAAGAGAGAAGCCCAATGCAAGCACTCATGCCACCTCTTAGAAAACTAGGAAAACCTACTACCAATTTTACAACAAAATATTTACAAACTAGCTAGCACAACAATTACAAATTGACATGAAATTGAATGTGATTAGTGTCGCATTAACAATATAATTAATAAATTTATTAATTACATCTTTGGATTTAGTATAGAAGTTGGCACATCAATTTGTAAAAGCTAGTGATAAAATTTGAAGCCCTAATAAAATCATTCATAATATTATTTGAATATAATTTGCTTCATTGTCAAATCTTGATTCCCTCACTTACTTGAGAATTACACTTAATAATTACATACCTTCATTATATGTTTCAATGTAACTCGTATATAGATTTTCATTATAATTCACATTGAAATAAAAATTTCTCTTCCGCTCTCTCTCTTTTTAATTAACATGGTATTAGAGTCACTTTTTTCTATGTCCATAGGATTTGAGAAGCCAAAAAATTATTATAACATAAATACCAATTTGCAAACATAGTTTAAAAGATGAAAGAAAAAAATTTATTTATTTTCAAAACAATCTGAATTGATCAAATGATTCTAACAAGGACTTGTGGATCATATCCATATAAGATTAATAGTTAATCTCTACATCCAAGGATTCCAATTCATTTAAAGATGAAAACATTTTCATAAAATGACATAGAATTGGAACTTCTTAAGCCTTTCTTAGCACTCAATATGATTTATATCAAATATCAACTAGTAGCACGATATTTCATACCAAACATCTCATTTAGACTTAATATAAAGTCTAAACCTAGTGCTAACTTTTGCATCTCATGCTGTAGCATAATTGAGATAGAAGCCAATGTAACATTTTAGCATCTCAATGAGACTATGATCACATCATAAGCTATCTTCCAAAAATGCATCATGTATAGGAAAATTATGACAATGTTAAATCGAAACATATTTATGTACTTCAGCTCCTTTAAGCACAATGTCCAAAATTGTTTCTTAGTCAATGTGATTCAATTAAAATAGTAGTTAGAGAACAAAAATTTATGACAGCTTTAATTTGAGACTATGAACATAATTACAAAGACATTATAATTTTGCATCCATAACCATATAATAAGAAACCCATAAAACCATTTTATATTAGGTGCGACGAACAACTCAATCCCACAATTGATATCCCTCAGCATGGAGTGAATATCAACCACTATTGATCAAGTGTGACCTATTCTCATTATCAATGCTATCATGGTAACTCTTACCAAACAAAAATAATTTGCCGCTCTTCCCTTAGCCTCTAAGTGTACATTTAGATATCGCTTATTTTGCTGAAAACTGAAAACAATAAAAAAAATATATTTTGGTTACCATTCATTGGCCTGATTGCATTGTTCATGTCCCATGAACAGTACAATAGGCGCTAGACTTATAAAAAAAAAAAAAATAATAATAAAAAAAAGGCCCAAAAACGCAGAACAAAGCAAATGCAGATGCAAATGTGGGTTAACCAAATGGACCTTAAGTAATAATAGCAAGAACTCCACATAGAGGATACTATCAAACTTAGTATAGTGTACACCATTGCCTAGACTCATGTGTAGTCACATAACTCTACTCTTGTAAGGCTTAATCTTGTAGTACCACGATGCAAAACACCCTCCACATTAAACACAAAACTCTAGGCTAAGACGAGGTGCTTGTCCACACCACTATAAATCGGGAAGTTCAATCTTATAGTACCATGAAATAAACACCCTCCGTGTGGAACGCAAGGCTCGAAGCCAAGAGGAGATGTTTACCCTATACCACTATTAATCGACAATGGAGACCGTAAAACTCAACCCTTAAATCTCTCTGCCACTAGAAATTTTAAAACAAGTGGACTGTATTAAAAAACCATTGTGATCTCATCACAATTTTAACCCTACACATCAAATGTGTTTAATTGTTTAAATTCGATGTGATCTAGCTAAGTCATGTCACAGTAGTGCAACAAACATTCGCGTAATCACAAAGAGATTTAATCATGTAATTTGTGAAGTAAATACCCTCCACATGGAATGCAAGGCTAAGGCCAAGACAAGGTACCTACTCACATTACAATAAACTTAACAAACAGGTCATTTTGAATCCAACACTCCCACCTGTTATTTGGGTTTTCTTTAGACTATTGTGATCTCATCACAATTTAAAACCTTGCACTTGTTAAAGACTCTAATCTCATTAAAATCACTAACTAAAATGGAAGTCCTAGACTATTTAGGATTCCTTATACTCTAATGGATCAAAAATTAGTTATAAAGAACTTTATCATTAACTTATTTGATAAAGGATTCTAATCTCATTAGAAACTATATGCTTTTAATTAGAGCTTTAATCTCATTAAAAACTTCTAATTAAAATAAATCAAGGACTTTTAATCATACAAAGATTCCAATCTCATTAGAATGTTTCTTAAAAGACAAGTCCTAAACAATTTAGGACTAAGAGCTCTATTTAACTAATATCTTTAATCTCATTAGGTCTCTTAGTTAGATAATGACTAATAAATGTCCTTTAAGGACTATAAAAATTAATCACTTTATATAGAATTATGAGTAATCTCATTACACACAGGCTTGCTTTTTATCAAAGTTTTAACACTTAGTCAAAAGCAAGTGAAAATTAAAAAATTCAGTACCTTCGATTGGTCAAAGCTTTTTCTCAATTGATCATAAAAATAAAGAAATTCATCATAAAGTCTTTGCCTGATTCAATCGATTCTCGATTCCTATTCGATCAATCGAAAAAAAAACATTTGATCGATAGAATTCTTGATCAATCAAGGCTCGTAAAACTGAATTTTTCAGGATTTTTTGGTAACTATCCTTGATATTTCACATGAACAAAACACAATCCCTGGATAATAATTAAGTGGAATTGAGTTCAAAACTGAATTTCATAGATGCTTTAGTCATAAAGTTCAATTCGGCATGCTCAATGTTAAACTAAAACAACATCACAGCATCCATATCAGTTATACTTGTCAATGCCGAAAAAACTTGAGTTGATATACCTTCAAAGCATTAGTTAAATGGCTTATGTGATTCGCATGCATATGAGTCCATATATATATATATATATATATATATATATATAATAATAAATTAAAGGATTCCAAAATACAAAAGCACGACACATTAAACTTTAATATTACCAATACACGTTATGTGTTCATCGATAATACAAAGACTATCAAAACACGGCACCGTAACTAAGAGACATGATCATAGGCCACTTCAAAAAACATGCACCAATATATATATATCTCATATATAAAACATGGCATATGGCCAAGGACACAATTATGCAGAAACTTTACCGCAGAAAATAAAAACACAAAGAAACCGTTATGTGTATGTTTTATTAAAAAACATATACATAACTAGTAACTACCAACCTTAAGAAGTCCAACCATATCCGTATAATCGGCAGGCTCCGGGAAATGATCATCAGGATCATAAACATTAGCCCATCTCACATTCTTATTCAGCTCATACGTCTGCTTCCCTCTAGCTGATGCAATGATGTCCACCTGCACACCCGGATACCTATCCTTGATCAACTGAATGGCCGGAAAGAAAAGCAAGTTCTCATACACACCACCGGAGACCACACAGCAGCACCGCCTAACATCTCCTCTTATTTTCAGTCCCAATGAGGCGATTTCCACACTGAATCCAGCCGGGAACTTCAAGAACCCGTAAGGGTTGTCAGGGTTATCCGGTGGTCGGGGGTCCTCGTCCTGCTTACCTTCTGTGAACAATGAGCCGTATTCCATTTCAGGGTCCTCACCGTCATCGAAAGGGTCGAGCCAGGGGTTCTTCTTCTTGTTATTGATGGCTTGCTGGGTGTGGAGTAGGTTTGGTCTCTTGGTGCAATGAGAGTGGTGTGGTGGGTGCAAGAATGAGAGTTTGGAGAAGTGGGGAGAGGGGAATGAAGGTGGGTTTGTGAGAAAGGGTGACAGGGATTTGGGGTGTAGAGAAGTTGTAGCCATGGTTAAACTTACTTTCTTCTCTCTTTTGATCCCTTTCTGGTATTATTGTTGGAGGGGTTATTGCTTGCTTACGCACAAGTTTGGATTTCGGTGTGTGGATGGCTGTTGGATAAGTGGATCATGTATCCATTTCTGCCTTTTTCTATTCTCTCTTTTTGCGAAAAAACATGTGCCTTGCTGATTTTTTTTTATTATTTATTATTTATTTTATTATTATTATTTTTTTATCTTGTGGATTTGAAATGATTTAATTAAGTATTTTTTAAGTCAAATAGTAAATATATAATCTCTCTGTCCCACTTTTTTTTGTCCTGTTTGAAAAGTCAAACTTTTTAAGGGAATATTATTTATTATCTTGTCTACTTTTTAAAAATATAAAAGTTTTCAAAACTACCCTTAAAAAATTTATCAAAAATTTGAATTAGTAAATTAATAGGGATATAATAGAAATATTAGTAAATTAATGACTTTTATTTTTAGAAACACGACAATTTTTTGGAACATCTTAAAATGGAATAGAAAGCAAAAAAAAGTGGGGCGGAGGCAATATAAATTACTAGATTTTATTAATGTAAATTATGTTTTACTTATAGATGGTGCATTCTTCTATGGTATTTTGAATGTCTGATTAGGAATAGCTTATCTAGTTAAAACTGAAAATTTTTCCCTAAAAGTAATACTGTAAATAAAACTAAAAAGTAACTGAAATAGTACAGTGAGATCCATAAATAGTGCAAAAAATGTAATGAGACCCATGAATAATAGCAAAAATAAACTGAATAGTAGCAAAAATAAGTTAAATAGTAAAAAAAATTGCATTTTTAAGTCAATCCCAAACACAGTGTGCGTTTGGGTCTAGCTTAAAAAGCCAGCTTATTTTACTATTCAGCTTATTTTCGCTATTATTCATGAGTCCCACTGCACTTTTTGGTACTATTCATTGATTCCATTGTACTATTTCAACTAAATTTTACTTTTATCTACAATACTTTCAGCAAAAAGTTTTCAATTTCAGTAAAATAAGCGGATCCCAAACAGATCCTTAGTTTCTTTTTCTTTTTCTTTTTTTTTTTTTGAGGAAAAAAATTAGAATATAGGGTTTTTTAAACAGGCTTATAATATATTACATAACTAGAGTACCATTATAAAATGACCTAACTTTTATAGTAGTAGCCTGAGATTATAAGGATTGAAACTCTAACACACGCAACTAATGTAGGATAAGCATCTTTTTTTTTCTTTTTTTTTTTAAGGAAATAGTATATAGAGTTTTTTAAACATGTATATAATATATTACATAACTAGAATACCACTACAAAAGAGCCTAACATTTTTTATTTGGTGGAATGATATTGATAGCCCTTTATAAAGTTACTATTCAATGTGACTTGAATTAGTAGTGAATGTGATAAAATTTCTTCCCATGTAATATTTTTGGTAAACAATTATTCCACATGTAAATTTATTGGGGTGACTCAAGTTACTTCCGATGTAAATTTACAAACTCAAGGATAATGATTGAATAAATTTACAAAGTTACTCTTTGTGAAAATATTGTATCCTTATACTTATTGCTTGGATAGTGAACAAAGTGATGTTAGAGATATTACAGATTTTACTACCTAACAAATTATGTATTATCAATCATATTTTAGTAGTAATTCAAATATTTATTTACTAATTTTTAAAGTGATATCAATCATATTTATTAGGTTAACTTATAAATTATACCTTTTAATCTAGCCCAAAATTTAATTTAATCTTGAAACTTTTGATTTATTCATTTCAGTCCTATAACATTCCTCAATGTTCAATGTAGTCATTTTTTTCCCCTTCCATTACAATGTGTTGTTAAATGTCTTAAAAATGACTTTTTTTTTTTTTTTTTCCCCTGATAGTTTTAAGATTTCAAAATGATGTTAATTTTATGAGGATTCAATGATAGCCTAAGTAGGATAGTGGACGAAATAATTATATTGAATAAAGTTCAAAGTTAAAGAATTATAATAAATTATAAAATTGAACTAAATTGGGAACAATGGGTGTAATTTATAATTTAGTGTATATTTATTATAATTCTTGTCAATTATGGGAAAATTTTATTTTTATTATATTAAAAAGATGGCAATTTAAGGATTTTTGGAAAGTATATAGGGGGAAATTTGCCATTTAGCATTATTTTAATAACTATTTCATTAGTTAGCACGCTATTGAAACATTTTAGCAAACTAGCATCTTGAGTTTCTTAGACTTGAGTTCAATAACGAAACTCAAGTCTTATAAACTCGATTTGATGCTCTAGCAGAGGTTGATGTGGATATTAATTTTATACCAATGGAACTTCAATCTTTAAAACTCGAGTTTTGTTTTGGAGAAGATGATCTATTATAGATCTAAAGAAGAAAGAGAAAAAGGAGAAAAATGAGAAGGTTATGATTTGAAGAAGAAAAAGGAAGGAGGAGAAGGATCTGATCTAGAGAATTGAAGAAGAAGAAGAAGAAGAAGAAGAAGAAGAAAGGACTGGAGAACAGTTCTAATTGTAGAAACTCGAGTCTTAGTTCTGCATGGATATTTTCTTCCACATTAGATTACCACTACTTTTAGAGTTCCATCATTGGTGAGACAGTGAAAAAATAATGCTAAATGCAAAAGAATTTCAATATATAGTGGGACAGTGAAAAAAAGGAAAAAGAAAAGAAGAGGTGGGAAGGAATCATTGATGTGCACAAATTCTTTTGCAATTTAACACCAAAATGCCAACAATTTTGTTAGTTAGCATGGTTTTCAAACTATTTAGGAAATTAATATTTTGAGTCTCTTGGACTCGAGTTCACTATAACAACTCGAGTCTCAAAGTTTCAAGTTCCATGAAATGTCAAAGCTGAGGTGGAAAAAAAAAATCCACATGGAACCCGAGTCTTAGAGACTCAAGTTCCTTAAAAGAAAAATCCACAACCTTTTCTTTTCTTTTGTTTCTCCTTCTTTCTTCTCCAGTTCAGACAATTTCTTCTTTTCTCTTTCTTTCTCTATTCTCTTTGCCTTTGTTATTCCTCTCTTCTCTCTTCTTCAATTTTATTGCTTAAATTGATTTTGGCCATCATCAATAAGAGCCATCACTCTCTCTCTTCAATTTTTCTCTCTCACCATCCATTCGTCCCTCTCTCTCTCATGCCTCACTCCTTGTTCGCGATTTTGGTAGACGCTCTAGTGGTGGTTGTGGTTGTGATGTGGCTATGGATGTGGGACGTGAGCCAAATCTAATCAGAGCCATGGTTGGTTTGGGTATTGTGAATTTTCTGTGGGTTTGGGTTTTGGTTTTGTGAATTTTTAGTGGGTTTGGGTATTACGAATTTTCTGGGTTTGTTGTTGTTCATGGTGATGGAGGTGTGTTTTTAGTTTTGGTTTGTTGTGTGGGTGTTTGGTTTTGTTTTTGGGTTTTTGCCTTTTCAGGTTGGAAGTGGGAGAGAAGAACGTGGATTTTTTTTCCCACCGCAACTTTGCTATCTCATGGAACTTGACTTTTTGAGATTTGAATTTCTATAGTGAACTCAAGTCTAAGAGACTCAAGATGTTAGTTTCTTAAATAGTTCGAAAACCATGCTAAGTAGCGAATATGTTTGAAAAAGGGAGTTAATTTGCAAAAAAAAAAAAAAAAAAAAAAAAACAGTGAGCACTACCTCTCTCTCAGATTGTTGAAGTCTATCAAAATACTTTACTTGTCAATCTTAATGTTACTCATCATGCCTTTAAACTCAACAAAACACAACATTCCTTTACGCCTTCATTTATTTTCATATCATCGTCATCAATTACAATTACAATTAACAAACAAATAGCTCTAGCTTTGAAGATTGAACCATTTTTAAAAATTGCTATAAAAAGGAGAAAGAAAAGCAATAAATATAGGTGGCAAAATTGGACACGGCCCGCGAACCCAACACAACACAAAATTAGCAGGTTATGAGTTAAGGCTTAATGGGTTTGTGTCATAGTCGGGTTGACATGACTAACCCGCTTAATAAACGGGTTGGGTAAGTGTTCAACCCAAGAAACCCATTTGACCCATTTGACATGTTTAATTAAATGACATTTTACCAATATATCTTTCAAACCCTAAGTATATAAACTTATAAGTTGTGGTGATTTATTTTCTTTGACATATTGTTATTGATTATTTGTGATATTGAGTTATGCTTTAGTTTTGAATGATTATTTGTGATGCAGTTACTCATTAGTTCTGAATTTTATATTTAAAATATTTATTTGTTTGTTTTTCATAATTTTTTTTTTTCATTTTGATAAAATCTGATAAATAGGTCAACACGACTGACCCGTTTAATAAATGAATTGTATTAGGATTGAGGAATCTTGACCTTTTAACAAACATGTCGAGTTAGTATTGACCTATATAGTCGGATACTCATGAGCTGACATGATATGAATTGGACACATAAACACAAATTTCTACTCCTAGCAATAAATGTGGGGCAACCAGAAATCCGGTCGATGAAGATCGAGTCACGATCGGTCCTAGGCCCAGCAATCAGCCCACCCAACCCAAAAACCAAGAATAAGATGAAGAAATTGAAATCAAAATCTAGAAGGCGAAACGCTAAAATAGCATGACTCATCGTGCTCAGCCTCTTCCTTTTCCTCTTCCTCCTAGTCGTTGAACGGGAAAGTATTGAGGACGAAGAAGCAGAAGTTGAAGCAATGTATTTTAATAATAAAGGAAGGTGGATAATGATTTGAAGATTGATTGATGATGCCCTTGAAATGCTTTTGCCCTTGCCCTTACTCCCAATACCCCCGGTATATGTATTCCTTCTTTCTTCTTTCTCTATGTTGCTCTAAATTAACCTATTATTATTCATATTTTCATATTGGTAAGCTCTGATCTGTTTCAATTAATATAGAAGAGACCTCATGCAAGTGAGCAAGAGATTCTGCCATGTGGCGCACTCTATGAAAAGAATTGAAATACTCTTAGGCCACATCAGAGATTAGAACAAATTTAAAAATAATGACTCTTTATTTCCTTTGATTCAATGTTTTAAGACTACTTTTTGTTGCATTTTTTATTCAATGTGACTAATATTTGTTTCATTTGGTTTAATATTTCAAGATTTTTCCTTTTTCTCACGTACAAAAAAACTCTTTGCATTTCCATTCACCTTTTTTTTACTTCTACTCCTTTATATATACATGACCACAGCCTTTTATGCCATCACATCTCAAATATACTCAAACAAAAAATTATGTTATTTACTTTTAACCTTTCAACGACACCTACATTACTCCAACATTGTAGTACCATTTGATTCTAACCCGCATGAGTAGGCTATAACTAAGGAAAGGAGCTAGTGTTTTTTATTTAGTTACGGGAGCTTATAGTTTTGATGTTGAAGTCAAACGTCGTAGATTTTGTAAAGGTTATGATTCTCTTTGAGTCTTTGGGTGTTTGGGATTTTGGTTTGGGAAAGTTATAAATGCATTTTGTTTTAGAACTAAAGAAAAAGAAACATTCTATTTTATTATTTATGAAGTTAGCATCTTTTTTTTTTTTTACTTTTTTTGTTAGAACTCATAATTTGTATGTTTCTTTGTAGGTTTTTTTTTACTGCTATTTTGTGCGGTATGAGCCATAGTGATAAAAATGAAAATCGATAATGATTTCAAAGTATTTACCGCTTTTTTTTAAGGATACAAAAGCCCAACTAAACACAATTAAATTTTGATAACTTGATATCTTTTTAGCCAATTTCTTTATTTAATAACATTTTCTTTATGTTGATACTTACAAATGATTTCCTTAATTTCATTGAGATAATGAATTGGGTGTTTGTGGCTGAGGTCTCTATATTTGGTTGTGAGAATAAAGTAGTTGAGGAAGTATTTGGGGGTTGCTTAAATTTATATAATTTTAGGATATAAAAGTATTTTATGTTTAAAATTCTTATTTATAGATTTTAAAAAATAAAATATGCCTTTAATAGTAAATATTATAATATGCTATAGTCTTATAGTGTTTGTGAGAGACCGGGAAAATTAGGCCTCTAAAAAAAAAAGAGATTTTTGGGAGTGCTTTTTAGGACACCTTTCTTTTCGGGTAAGTGGTATAGAGTCGCTACTTATTTTTTTAAAAAAATAAGAAAAAATAAATACATAACTGAATTGTTCTCTTCATTGATTGAATAAAAAAAATTTAATATTTGGAAAATTGAAAAATTACATGGCTTTGGGTCCTAGTTACAAACTACCAAATAATTACATGGCTTTTTGTCCTAGTTACATTCTACCCAAAATAAAAGTAAATACAAGGCTTAGATCTACTTTGTAAAGTTGTAATTTACAACTATATGTTTTGTTGGCTTTTATTCCGTGCCAAATTTGATTGTAATTTTATTTAATCTTTTGTACCATGTATTTATTGTGGGATTTAATTGTAAGGGTTGTGTGTTAGAGAGAGAGAGAGAGAGAGAGAGAGTGAAGACTTAAGCAATTGAAGACAGAAGAGTTTTCGCGGGTAGCTCACGACTAAGCATCCCACGAAATGATGCATGTGCCCTGCACATGACTGGAATGCGAAGAGTCAGGACAGATGGAGACAGCTGTATTTCGCGAGTAGCTCGCGGGTGAGCTTTCTTGCGAGACACTCGTGAAACATTCTGTTTTGCCAGACTATGTTATCTGATACACACTTTCTGTACCTACACTATATATACCCACATTACCCACAAAAGTTGAGGAGTGCTTTGGAGAGAAAACCCTAGCCACAAACCTTGAGAGTTAGAGATTGTTATACCCATAATCTTCTACACAATTACTTGTGGATTTTCCTCAACTCCTACCTCTTCATTTCCATACCATTGAGAGGTTGATAGCACAAACACTTACCACACCCTTTCAGAGTGTTCAGTGAGGTTTTGGTGCTACTGGGAAGCATTAGAAGAAGCCAAGGATGGCAGATGCAATATGGAGCTTGTTGTGGGATCCGGAGAGTTAGATAAGACACAGTTCCAAGAAGCCTTATTGGAGTAGGAGCTTGGAGGGCTTAGGTACATCAGGTAGATTAGGCTTGGAGGGTCTCTTACTAACCCATATATCCCAACTGATTGTCTAGTGGATCAATTACCGTTTAGAGGGCGGCGGAGAGGTTTTTTGTTGAGTTCTTCGATTTCCTCTTCGATAATATATCGGCGTGTTATCTTGTGTTTGCATTCTTCTTCCTTACTCTTTTACCTTTCATTTTACTGTTGTGTTATAATGTTTATGGGTTAGAGTAGCTTATATGTTTATCCGCTCGCATTTACTCTATTTCACACTTAATATTAAGTTAGAGTAAAATCAATCGAGCCGTAACTTTAATTTGGGGGTCTAAATAGCTCTTTTTTTTTTTTACACATTTTCAAGCATTCATACTTAACCAAAGATCTAAATCCAGAGGTTAGGTTACGGAATAGGAAGGTGCTAGGCATCCATTCCACCCAGATAGAGTTTGGCCTTCTAGACTCTTGTGACCAATGTACCTTTTTATGCATGTCATGAATGATATGTTGAACATGTGACACCAAAATTAAATAACGCAAATTTATTTATGAATGAAGTCTCTTCTTTTGTTTAAAAATTCAGATCTTTTTTGGTTGGTAAAAAAAATGGATTTTGATTTGTCAAAATACAAGATCTGTTTTGTGGTATGTGGAAAAAAGTGGTTTCCAAAGATAAAAATTTAGATTTGTGTTTATTACATAAAATAAAGTCTTTTTATTTGAAAAATATCAGATCTGTTTTCAAGAACTAAGAAAAATGGTTTTTTGATTTATAAAAGATCAGATTTGTTTTATGATAATAATAAAAAAAAAGTTTTTGGACAATAGAAAAATCAAATCTATTTTTTATATGTTTTAAAAGAATGAAAAAAAAAAAAAAAAAAGAGAGGATTTTTTAAGAAAAGAGTTTCACTCATAATTTAAATTTATGCAGCATGAATTAAATAAACCAAAGACAAACACAGTCATGTTTTATCCTTTTCTTTATTTCAAAAATCTACATGCATTAAAAAAATCAGATCTGTATATAAGGAAGATACAAATTTGTCTTTTTTTTGATAAAAATGTTTAGATTTGCATCTAATGAATACACAAACCAATTTTGATTAAAAAAATCCAAATCTACATCTAGGAAGATGCAGATCTGTTTTATTTTGAAGAAAAATTCAGATCTACATCTAAGGAAGATGCAGATCTGTTTTATTGTGAAGAAAAACTCAAATCTACATCTAAAGAAGATGCATATCTGTTTTATTTTGAAGAAAAATTCAGATCTACATCTAAAGAAGATGTAGATCTGTTTTATTTTGAAGAAAAATTCAAATTTGGATCTAAGGAAGATGCAGATCTGTTTTTATTTTAAGAAAAAGTCAGATCTACATCTAATGAAGATGCAGATCTATTTTTATTTTGAGAAAAAGAGTTGTTCACATGTAGATTATTAACATTCAAGAAAGAGACTATAACAATTGCGTAAAAACAATGATTAATAATTCATAGATAAAAGAAGATTCAACATTATAAACCAGAAGCGTAAGAAAAAGAAAGAGTGATTGACAACAACCTCTTGCATGAGCACTCTTTGTTCTTAAGAAGATGTTTTAGGGTTCAAAGAAACTTATTCAGTTATCTTTGAAACCTAAAAACCCTAACTTTTGTAGCAAATCTCAGAGAGGATCAGCATATATTAGGAATTTTGAGTCTCAAAACGTATGCCTCTCAGAGCGTAAAAAAAAAAAAAAAAAAAAAAAAAAGGTGCTGAATTATGAGGTTCAATCTCTATTTATAAAGGCCAGAAGACTCTAAAAAATAGGCACGGACGATTAGGATGTGAATCCAGACGCATCCTTTTGTGAAAAGATAAAAAAAAGGGTGTGCCTTATCGTCATCCAAAGGTCGTTGGGCCAAAGCCCAAAAGGGGAAAATTCGGCCCTTTTAGAGTGCCGTTCGGCACTGCAAAAGTGCCGAATTGGCTCTTGGACACTGAATGCTCTTTCATGTTCGGGTGCCGTTTGGACTCCTTTTCTAAGGTTTTTTGACAGGTCCTTGCACCTAAACATGTTTTCATTCTCCATCTATGATTTTTTATCTCTTTTCTGGATAATTCAAGTTTTTTTAAAAATAATTATCTTGTAGATAAATACCCTAAAATAAATCTTGATAAAGTTCAGATTATCCACAATTTTATTGTCATCCAATCATCCCTTTTATTTCGATGCATGAATCCCTATTTTAAACACTAATTATCAACTAATCACAAAATTATTTAATTAATTTTTATTGCTTAACCAATCAGGATTAATTTAAATTGATCATGCGTGATCAACTCTACCTAGACACAATGCATGTTAACCGTGCAAACTTGATCATGCGATATCTTTCGATCCGATGGTCCGATTTAGAAACTAGAAACACCGTTGGGGCCGTTAGAATCTCAAGATCATTCTTATGATATGCAATGAATGAATTAATGTATGTAATGCAAGAACAAATTGATGCATGTAATGCAATCATGATTTTTGGGAACATGGATAGTCACTCTAGTCATTCTCCTTGATTAAATCATGGGTGCAAAATTGAGTGTCTACAATATTATACATTTTTTATAAATAAAATATGAATTAAAAACATCAAGTTTTAAAGTATTCAACAATATTGTGGGTAAACATAAATATTATATAACAAAGTAAGCATTATATGTCAGTCTTAATATATATAAAAATGATTTCAAATGAAATTATAAAGTAGTCTGCGCATCACACCAGATATCATCTAATTTTATTAATTAATGAACTAATTACATGGATTTTGCAATTATGGCGCTCTCATAAATCAAAATCAAGTCTTCTTCTACCTCTACCTAGATTTTTAAACAAGTTTCCGTATATATACTATATATCCTTTCAGATTATTTTTACCTTTTTAATATCCAAAAAAAAAAAAAAAAAAGCTGCTGCTTCTTCTGATTCCAGAAACCGTTGAAATTAAACTATTATCCTAACTCAACTTTGTTTACGACTTAATTAGGTACATGAATGAATGTATCTGTGTTTTCCTCAATTTAGTCTGTCTTTGGTCACATAGACCACTTCATTCATTCATTCATACTGATACTGATACCGCTACTTTTCCTTGGAGAACCTCCAACCTGCAACTTGCTCAATATTGAAATATCTTGCACTTGATTGGTGTAGTGTTTTTATGAGTTCATTTAGTTCTTTACTGTCTCTTTTGTAGTAAGATATTAATTATGAAGATCACTGAAACAAACAAGTTTTGGTTGAAGTTGAAAGCTTTGGAAAATTATGTGGAACTGCATAAGAAATAAAGATAATACTAATTTTTTAGAGGGAAGGCTTGCTCTTACTGTCACATGATAGTGTTGTGATGTCCTATACCAAGGAAACTCTTCCCTCTAGGTAAAATAAATCAGGGCTGATTTGGGATTTCAAGTTAGGGGCTGAAGAAAAAAAAAAAAAAAACAAAAACAAAAACAAAACAAATAGGTATCCATATAATATTAACAAATTATCAATCAAGATAAATACGCAAAATCATTATTTGTTTATACATTAAAATGCAATTATCTACTAACACAAAAAAAAAAAAAAAAAAACACAAAATAATATTGTTACTTAATTAAGAGTATAAGCTATTGCAAATAAAATTTATATATAACCAATAAAAAAATTATTTCTCTTTGGGGCCCAAATTTTTTTTTTTTTTTTTTAATTTTTTCTTTGGGCGCGGGTGGTGGGGCCCCCTCTGCCCCCTGGGTCTGTCCCTGCAACGGATAAATAAAACTTAGAACCCTAATTTCTTCATTCTGAGGAGCAAGGTTAGTTGTCACTATTGCTTTACTTATCAAAAAGATTTTTTTTTTTTCTAAAAAAAAATTATTCTCACTAGCAAAAGGAGAATATTACACCCTTGTCATAAATTTAACCGCATGCTTGTTGGACCTAACGTTAGGCAAGAGCCTCAAATGTTTACCTTTACCCTCATATACGCACAACCTTCAAGGGACTTGCTTTACATGCATTCAATCTCTACTTACCAGATTAATTTTCTTGAAGAACTTATCAATAAAATAAAATAATTTTCTCAAAGAAACTCTTTCAATCATAAGTCCAAAGGAAACATTGTTTTTAGCTTGATCTAACTTGAAATTCCTACACCTCCTAGCCTTAGGCTACTTGGACATATTGTGCAACTTGTAAAACCCCTCAATCTCTTAACCCAAAAAACAAAAAAACAAAAAAAGCTTCAGTCCTTTTTTTATGAAAAAAAATGATAAAAATAAACAGGGGCCTTAAATAAGCCATGCAAAGCTAAGTCTGAACAAAAATTCAGAAGTTCTCATTTTCTTACTAGAACCTTCAAGAGAAAGCAAAAACAGAATCTATTTTTTTGGGAGTAGATGAGAGAATTTTCTTGATTTTACTCTCCTAGACTTAGGTCAATGCCACCCCATGCATCTGCCAGTCAAACTAAACCAAAGGATTCTTTTAACGTCATCAGCCACTATAAATCTTAAAAATTCTCTCTTCTACAAACAATCTGGAAACTTGTTCAAGGAAACCGATGGATGTCCAATTCGCTATAACAATAAATAGACAGAACAGTGGGGAAAACCTCCTAACTTGTGTTAATTCAAACCAAAGCCAGTAGAATGTATAAATTTCATTGATCCACTGATTATGTATGCAACTTACCAATAATGGGGATAAAAAAAAGGGCTAACTACTTGGCATCAGTTTCACAGTCAACTCTTAGTGTGTTCCATGTAGTAGTCATTTGAAGTTAAAGGGATAGAAAACCTAGAGTCACAACTAGGGCTGCCTAGAGTCAGCACCAAGCCAATGGAAAATGTTGAGAAATTTAGACCGCGGTTGATAAAATTAACAAGTTTTAAAACCAAGTTGTTAATTAGGTTTTAAAACTGTTAGGACATATGTGATTCACTTGTTAGGAACATATGTCACTATTTTATGTAATTGGTTAATCCTTTGACAAAACGCACTTTACTTGTATTTGGGTAGATCTAGGATGTATTTAATACTTCGAGAAACTTTGTTTCAAGATCAAGTGTTGAAATCATGTAAGTCTGTCCAAGATTTAAGCTGAAAAGTGTTTGTCATTAAAGCTTGACAGCTAGCCATCTATCGAGCTTGAAGAGCCGTTCAGCCCCATGGCTCGATAGTAGTTCGACAGATAGGATATCTGTCGAGGTTTATGAAAAATAGAATTTCAATTCTGTTTCGACTCTAATCTGTGATAATGTGTTTGAGTTTTCTTTTCTCACAACCCTAGACATATAAAAGAATTATTTTAAGAGCCGTTAAAGAGGACACAAATTGCACAAGTGTTGAGCAAAGTTTGTTTAAACAATTTGTGACCGGAAACAGTTTTGCCCTAGTTCATCATTCTTGTGAAAAAGTAGATGTGTTTGTGTACCGTAGGGTTTTGTGACCAAGCATCTTCTTGATCTTCATCGTTGGGATGAACTGAAGAACTTTGCAGCCAACAACCTTTTCTAGTTGGTGATTGAAGTCGCATACTGGGATCCGCGCAATTGGTTAGTCATGTACTGGGAGCCGTGCATCAAAAGGAGAAATTGTCACTACAGAACAAGTCCAATTGGGTATTGGGGTAAGAGTTCAACTGTAGATTGGTATAAGGTACTGGGATTCCTTTACTTGTAACCGCTTGTTGTGATAATAGTGAAATTTCAGGAGTGGTGACCTTAAAATCACCCGGTGAGGTTTTTGTCGTGTAGGTTTTCCCCATTCATAAACAAATCTCCGTGTCAATTTATTTTCCGCTGCATACTTAGTTTATTGGTGATTTGTTTGTGCTACCACGCGTTTGCATGTTAATTTGATTAATTAATAAACTTGGTTAATTAATCAATTAATCTATTATAAGGGGTCAACTCCTTTTTGGCCTATCAAGTGGTATCAGAGCAGGAACACTCTGATTAGGTTTTAATCTTTGTTGTGTTGATCCATTGACCCCTGTTTGTCATGGATAGAGGACAGTCTTTAATCATACCTCCTTTATTTGATGGCATTAACTATGTGTACTAGAAAGCACGCATGAGAGCTTTCTTGCAGTCTCTAGATGAGAAGGTGTGGCAAGCTATTGAGATAGGCTACACCAAGCCAAAGGAAGTGCCGGCTAATTGGGATGAAGCCAAGATCAAGGCGACAAAATTCAACAGCAGAGCATTGAATGCTTTGTTCAGTGCAATCACTAATGAGGAATTCAAGAAGATATCCTCCATTGAAACTGCAAAGGAAGCATGGACCATCCTCCAGACAACCTATGAAGGAACTAAGACTGTCAAGGATAAGAAACTTCAGAGGCTCACTACAAGCTTTGAAGAGATTAAGATGAAGGAGGATGAGTCATTCGATGAGTTCTATGCTAAGCTCAAGGACATAGTGAACTCAATTTTTAATCTTGGGGAAACCATTCCTGAACCCAAGATTGTGAGAAAGGTGCTCAGATCTCTACCTGAGAGATTCTATGCCAAGATTACGACGATCGAGGAATCAAAGGACATTGACAAGATTCCTTTGATAGAGCTAGTTGGTAATCTGCAGACTTACAAGCTAAGGTTAACAAGGATTGGTAAGTCCGGCAAGAGCAAGAGAATGGCCTTGAAGGCTAAGAGCAATGACACGGATGATTCTTCAGACGATGAAGATACTAAGATGAAGTCCTACATCACCAAGCAGTTCAAGAAGTTTATGAAGAATGCCAATGGGAAGGGCTTCGACAAGGACCGTAGGCAGTCCGATTCTTCTCAGTTCAAGAGTCAAGACAAAGGGAAGAAGGATGCTAGGGATGGCGGTCAGTACACTATTCTCGCAGGACCTAAGTGCTTTGGGTGTCAAGGCTTTGGTCACATGAAACAGGAGTGTCCTACATATCTCAAGAGCATTAGGAAAAGCAAGGTACTTATTGCTACTTTGAGCGACACTAAGCCTGAGGATGATTCTGACAATAAGGATGATGGAATCCTGAATGCCTTCACTGCCATTGTCAATCCTACTGAGGGGATTGTTGAAAATGTGGATGAAGAAGAGGAATTGGTGGAGTCCAAGTTTGAGAAGATGAATAATCAAGATGATATCCATACAGCCTATGAGAAACTATACAAGCTTTCTGAGAAACATGAGAAACTTTATAGGCTAGCCACCAAAAAGCTCAATGATGTGGAACTTGATCATGAAGAGTTTTCCACAAAGTTTGATGATGCTAATCAGACTATTGGAGCATTAAGGTTTAAAAATAATTTCTTGGCTGAGAAGACCAAGAAGCTTGAAACGGAGCTGTTTCAAGTCAAATCTCAATTGGAGAGGACTTCAAGTGCAAAGCTTGATGAGATGCTCAGTCTTTAGAAATCTGCTTCTGATCGAATAGGCTTAGGGTATGGTTTCTCTTCTTCTAATACTGCTTCTACTAGTACTACTATTTTTGGTCCTCTTAGTAATAATGTTGAAATTGAGAACAATGATGTTAAAACTAATTTAGATAGTGAGAACATAGACAAAGGTAAATCTATCTTAGGAGCAACCCCTAAGCAAGATAAGAAAGAAGCTAAAAATCCTAGGGCCAAGAAGGCTAACTCTCAAAAACCTAAACAAAAGAAGTAGCATCTCTATCATCATTGTGGAGTTGCCGGTCATACTCGACCAAATTGCTATAAGTGGTTAGCATCTAGAAACCAGAATCAGCTTCAATCCCCTCTTGCTCCCCTTAGAGATTTTCTTAAAGCCCTCATGTTCCTTTCAAACTTGAACGGTTTCAATTCTTCCCCCTCACCACTGACTTAAGGGTTTAATCAAAGTTCTTCCAAGGTGTGGAAGGAAAATGGCTCCAAGTGATTCTATCACTTTCTTCTCTCTCTTTGTGTTTTTGTTTTTGCATAACTTGTGTGTTTTGCTTTTATTTTGAGTCAGTCTAGTTTTTATGCTTTGCTTTGTTTAACATGTTTTTGTTTGTTTTCAGTTTTTTTTTTTTTTTTTTTTTTTTTTTTTTTTTTTTTTATATATATATATATATATATAAAAATTGAAAAATCAGAAAAATACAAAAATAGTGTGTGTTTTGTGTACATTAGTACTTGTGTACCTTGGATGGCCATTGAAACAAAGTTTTCTAAACTTTGTATCTCTTGTAGCTTAGATGAGCATCGCTATGCAGAACTAAGCAAGTGAGTCTTGTGGCTCGTGTTTGTGATGAGTAAGGTTAAGTGATCTCTTATACTTAACACTCGTATAACTCTTTTTGATGGGAAGGACTAGAAAATCCTAAAAGAAAGGCATAAATAACTGTCTCATCATGGTTGCCCGCCAATCATGAAATGACATCTGTATGCTTCAGCATAGTAAAAGTGCAATGTCAATGACATTTGTGTGCTTCGGCATAGCAAAATTGAAATGTCAAATGCTTAACATCATTGGGTATTTCTTTTCTCTCTCTTATATGTCCATGCATGATTTGTTTCAAAAAGAAAAATATGCAAAGAAAAATAAAAAGCAAAAAGATCAAAATGCTTTAAATATGATTGCAAGCGTGTATTCTAGGAGAAGTGAGAGTTATAGAATGTACCTTAAAGGTGATAGTCCCCATTAAACAGTTATGATTGTGTGTGAGTTAAAGTGATTTTCTCATATCTCAAATCATCATAACATGTATACACTTATGCAATCTTGTAATGTTTTTCACACACAACACGCAATATTCTTTGCTACTTCTGATACATGTGCAGGTGCAATGTGATTTGACCATCACAAGGTTTACATGTGTTAATGTATGCTCACTAAACTATCTTAACTTGTTTTTGAAATATAAAATTGGTTAGACTTGTTTGTGTGTATGTGTGTGTGTTTTTTTAGGATCTATGTGCTTAAAATTGTTGTTGAGAGATAATTTTGAGAACTTAAAATGCTGTTTGGATCCTTGGTTGAGTTGCATGCTTGATTGCATTCATATCTATATTTTTCCCTTCTTAAAAAACTGTTTTTAAGCAATCTCGACAGCTTCTTGACACCTCCTCGACACCTGACTATCTATCGAGCTTTTCATCTTCCTCGTATCACAATCTCGATAGTTTCTTGACAGCTAGGTGGATCGATTGAGATTTCTTCTGGATCCTTGATAGCTTTTCGATAGCTGGTGGATCAATCAAGCTTCCTTTAGCCTTTTGTTGATTTATCCCTCGACAGATCCTCGACAGCTGCATCTGTCGACATTTTGTTTTCTCGACACCTGGCTTGACAGATGTCTCGACACCTCTTGACACCTCTATTTGTCAAGATTTACTGAACCTCTATATATAAGTTCTGTGCGATCCGGTTTTCATTTGTCTTGATCTCTCTCTCGACAATTTCGTCTTTTCACCTCCCAAACCTCTCTCACTCACTCCAAACTTCTTCCTCAAGGTTTCTTCAAGCTTTTACAAGTTTTTTATTCACTTGGTAAGCTTTGAATCTCTCATTTACATGCATTTCATGTTTTGAAACCTAGGTTTTGAGGTTTTTGAAAAATTTTGGGGTTTTTCAAAATTGATGAGTTTCTGTTGAAATTTTGGGATGGGTTTTTGCTTAAATAAGTTTAAAATCACATACATTGCTTCACATAAGCATTATAACAGTATTATCATGCATTTAGATGTGTGCAAATTGATTGTGTGCTGGTAGGATTAGATTGGGCTGAGCCCATGATGCCTTTTATATTGCATGTCACATGTTCATGCATTTCTCATGCATATGTACTCTCTTTTCAATATATTTTGATATATTTGAACTGCTTGAGACTTTTCTGATTGTCTTTCTCTCTCTCCCTCTCTTTTCGTTTACGTTAGTCGTGTCTATGGCACCTAAACGTAAGTCTACTCCGTCCCAAAACCCTATTCATTCTGGGGCACCCACTTCCTCTGATCCTACTCCTTCACATATTCGGTTCCATGATGAGGATGCCCGTAAGGCCTTCTCGGAGAACTTTTCTAGGCGAGGCATTCATTCTGAACGCCGAGTCATTTTGGCAAACTTCTCCGACATTGACCTACCCGATGTCATTCACAGTTGGGGTTGGGAGTCACTGTGTGACATCCCGGTCACATGTCCATCTGTGCTAATCCAGGAGTTTTACTCCAACATGCATGGATTTGATTTTTCAGTACCTCTCTTTCATACTCGCATTCGAGGTACGCGAATTGCTGTCACATCGCAGCGTGTTGCAAATGTGCTCCATGTCCCTAGGGTAGAGTTCCCTGACTACCTAGGATGTGAGCATCTGAGGACTGTGTCCAAAGATGAGCTCAAATCTGCTTTTTGTGAGCACCCTTCTGATTTGGGTGAGCGTCAATTCACTTACTGTTCGGACTTTGCAAAAGGTCCTCGGTTTTTTAACATGGTTATGACATTCTTTCTTCACCCTCTTTCTCACTATAACTCTATCATAAAGCCTCGTGCTTGATTTTTGTTGTCCCTTCTTGAGCATCTTACCATAGATTTCCCCTCTCACTTTATTTTGTCTATTCTAGATGTCTATAGGGATTCGGCGTCCCGTGATAAGCTCATCTTTCCTTCGGCTATCACGAGGATCTTACGCTATTTTTCTGTTCCCTTTCCAGCGTCTGACCACTTTCTTTCATGTGTGCCATAGACTACGCTACCATTAAACATAGCGAGGCGCAATTTAGGTCCAGGTAGTCTGGGTCAGTAGCTCCTCCCTCCTGTTTGGCTCCATCTCGATTTACTCTATCCACATCCGCTCCCTCCTCTTCTACGAGCGATGTGTCACTCGGAGACATCATGGCGCAGCTTCAGCGCATGGATGCTCGCCTTGATACACTTTCTATAGAGCAGTATTAGGTGAACGTTCGTGTTGGCCGTATTGCACAATGGCAGGCGGTCATGGGTGTCTTTACTCTTGAGGCTTCTCCTCCACCTCCTCCGATGGGTTCTGAGGATGAGGATGATGATGATGGTGATAACGATGATGCTTCTGGTGATGATGATGATGGAGATGCTAGCTCTACTTATGAGATGTCTACTTGACACTCTTACCCTTTGTCACTCGTGACAAAAAAAGGGAGTAGTTTTGGATATAAGAGTAGTCATTCTTAGGGGGAGAATTAGTATAGGACATTTTTGTTAGGGGAAGTGTTGATATCTAAGGGATGTAGTGAGGATTACATGTATTTTTTTCTTTTCTCTATTTTAGATACATT